>NW_020172162.1:4096060-4135611 GCF_003031525.2 Neophocaena asiaeorientalis asiaeorientalis
ATCAGCTGTTAACCTTATGGGAGTTCCCTTGTATGTTATTTGTCGTTTTTCCCTTGCTGCTTTCAATAATTTTTCTTTGTCTTTAATTTTTGCCAGTTTGATTACTATGTGTCTCGGCGTGTTTCTCTTTGGGTTTATCCTGTATGGGACTCACTGTGCTTCCTGGACTTGGGTGGCTATTTCCTTTCCCATGTTAGGGAAGTTTTTGACTATAATCTCTTCAAATATTTTCTTGGGTCCTTTCTCTCCCTCTTCTCCTTCTGGGATCCCTGTGATGCGAATGTTGTTGAGTTTAATGTTGTCCAGAGGTCTCTTTGGCTGTCTTCATTTCTTTTCATTCTTTTTTCTTTATTCTGTTCCGCAGCAGTGAATTCCACCATTCTGTCTTCCAGGTCACTTATCCATTCTTCTGCCTCAGTTATTGTGCTATTGATTCCTTCTAGTGTAGTATTCATTTCAGTTATTGTATCGTTCATCTCTGTTTGTTCTTTAATTCTTCTAGGTCTTTGTTAAACATTTCTTTCACCTTCTCGATCTTTGCCTCCGTTGTTTTTCCATGGTCCTGGATCATCTTCACTATCATTATTCTGAATTCTTTTTCTGGAAGGTTGCCTATCTCCCCTTAATTTAGTTGTTTTTCTGGGGTTTTATCTTGTTCCTTCATCTGGTACATAGCCCTCTGCCTTTTCATCTTGTCTATCTTTCTGTGAATGCGGTTTTTGTTCCACAGGCTGAAGGATTGTAGTTCTTCTTGCTTCTGCTGTCTGCCCTCTGGTGGATTAGCTACAGGTGACTTTCAATTTTTATTTCTCTTATTTCTTTAATCAAATTCTTTATAATAATGAGCATATATTATTTTAGTAATCATTAAAAAATAAGATATTTCCACTTTGGAAAACTGAACAATAGTACATTTTTCTGTTACAGTGGTAATTGCACCAAACTTGGTCCCTTGAAGGAAGGGGCTACATGCTCTGCCCTGTGCGACTAGGGTCTGGCTTACTGGATGCCCCGAGATAGGTGCTCAACACATGTTTACACAAGTGTAATTGATCATGGTTCCTTATCTGGATAGCTCGATGGATAGTAGGTAATGACCTACTATTTCTGAGATGAGAAACATGAAAAAGGTATAAACTCAGAATATGTGCATTCTGAGTTTCTCATAGATCATTAATTGGGCACTGGGAATACAAATTTGGAGATGAGAGATGGAGATATGAAGCTCCTCTGAAGAGAGGTGATTAGTTGAATATGTGGGTATAGAGTGGGAGCATGGGCTTTCAGTTTCACCCCACTCCTCCCCACAAGACCAAGTCCAAATATTTTTCAACAATGACACCCATTCCACAGCAATTTTCTAAGCACCTACCACATACCAGGCACTAATGGTACAGGAGTGAACAAGAAATGTTCAAATGTCTCTGCCCTCGAGCAGTTTATGTTTTATGGTGAGAGGCAGACAACAAGCAATAGTGAAACAAATAATTAAAATATAGAGTGTATTCTATAGTGATAAGGAGGAAAAACATGGAAGGGGAAAGGGAACTCCGGGTGTTGCCATGTTTGACAGGGTAAGTCAGGGTAGGCCTTGCTGAGGACATAACACTTGAGTGTAAGACCTTAAGGAGGTACCAGGTAACTGTGACTACTGGGGAGCATAGTCCAGATAGAGGGAACAGAGGGCCAAGGCCTTGAGGTGGGAACATACTTGTGTTTAGAGAAGCAGCAAGGAGTTCAGTGTGTCTGGATGAGTAAGGGGGTCAGTTGTAGAGGAGTTTAGGGAGATAATGAGAAGTAGAAGGGAGGGGTGGACAGATCCCATGAGGCCTCATCAGCAGACTGTTGGAGGAACTTTGACTTTTACTCTAAGTGACATGGGAAGCTCCTGAAGTTCGATTAGAGGAGTAGGTAGCATAACCTGACTTGTGTTTTAAACTGACCGGCCTGGTTCCTATCTTGATAATGAATGGATAAAGGGCAAGGGAGAAGCTGGGAGAACATTAAGGAAGTTATGGCAGTAATAGGTGATGGGTGTGTGGGCTGGAATGGTGGCAGTGGAAGAGATAAGAAGAGGTCAGGTCCTGGATATATTTTGCAAGTGCAGCCAACATAATATACTCGTGGATTTGATGTGGCACATGAGAGAAAGAGGGAAACAAGGATAACTCCATGGTTTTGGGCATGAGCAACAGGAATGATGGAGTTGCTGAGAGGTGAAGACCTCAGGGAGAGTGGTTTGGGGTAGGAATTTAGGAGTTCAGTTATAGACATGATAACTTTGAGATGCCCTTAGATATCCAAGAGGAAATGGAAAGTAGGTGGTTGGCTATGTGAGCCTAGAGTTCAGGGGCGTGATCCAGGCTGAATACGTACATGGGAGAGTTCTCAGCAGATCAGTAATGTTTCAACTGTGAGAATGGATGAGATCATCTAGGAAAAAGTGCAGAGAGAAAAGGGGTCTGGGGACTGAGCTCTGGAGCCCCCCACCCTTTAAAGCAGAGGAGAAAAAGACCAAGCAGCAAAGGAAAATGAATGATTGGTCAGTGAGGGAGGAGGTCAACTGCGTCCCAGCGTGTTTCTAGGTAGAAGACCTGCTACAGCAGGGTCAAAGGCAATGAGAACCAAGAACTGTCCAATGAATTTAGCTGGGTGGAGGTCACAGGCGACCAGACAAGAACAATGTGGTGGAGGTGCGGGGTGGGAGGTGGGGTGAGTGAAGGAGGTTCAAAGGAGAATTCAAAAAGAGGAATCGGAGACAGTTTAAACAACTGTTTTAGGGAATTTTGCTGCAAAGGAGAATAGGAGGCATGGAGCCTCCTGGGGAGAGAGGTGAATCCAAGGAAGTATCTTCTTTCTTTTTTCTCTTTTTTAAGGTGGGAGAAATGGCAGTGGTGTGTATCCCCCTAGCACCCAGCCCATCATACTCATTTGATAAGCATTTGTTGAACTGACACAAGCGGATCTAAGGGTAAGACATGAGCAAATATCCCCATCATCCCTGAATGATGTCAAATAAGTGAAATGAGAAAAAAATTTCGATGCTTCCTATAAGAGACTGAACATTAACACTTGGAGACTTGTGGCTATAGGGATTCCTTTACTTAATACTTGTACTTAATACTTGTACTTTACTTCCTTGTACTTAATACACTGCTTTCTAACAACACAGGGTCAGGATCTATTTTTAAGTGGAAACTTTTGGGTTGAAATTTTTTAAGGGCACACAAATATAGGGAAGAAAATAGCAATGACCCACATTCCCACCAGGCAGAATTAAAGTACTGTTAACATGTGGGCGTATTTGTTTCCAGCCTTTTCATTCGATGCTCTGTTTTTAAAACCTACACGGCGGAATTATGTGCTAAAAAACATGATGTGTTCCAGTGTGTGTGTACACTGTGAACTCACACATACATACCTGCTCACACATTTGTGGCTTTTTGCTTGCTCTTTCCTGGAGTTTCCAAGTTGGTAGGTGCTGTGTTATAAACTGCTATGGCAATAATGGAATCGTGAAGCCATGACTTCACATGTCAGTATACAGAATGCACTGGCCTAAGAATACTTTTTTTAAACCTAAAAACTGTAAGTAATCTGTGCACACTGGAAAAAATTCCAACACTACCCTTCTGGCCTACAGTCCTTCGTTTTTTCTTTCCAGACACGACTGGCATTGCCAGCTCCTTGTGAATGTTTCCAGAAATAGCACTTGCATATGCAAACATGTATTTTCTGTTTTCCTACACAGGTGGTAGCATACTGTTGTATACGGTTTGGTACTTAAGCACAGGGTTTTGAAAATTTTGGAAGTGCTTCTTAGCAGTAAGCTTTCTTTTTTAAAAATTTGTTTCATTGAGGTATAGTTGACATATAAAAACAGTGAGTTTTCTACATGTGCATATGAGCAATCATGCTCTTCCTTCTTGCCTGGTCTCAGACAATTAACTCAGGGTTGTGGGCGGGGGGGGCGGTGTTAAGAATGTTCTACACTAGCTGGACAGGTCCCTTCAAATCACAGACTCCCATGTCAGTGCCACACAGTTTGTTCTGACTCTCTCTGGTTGAACTTACTTCACAGCCCACAAGAAAACCCTTTATATTTTTGGTAGCTAAACCAAAGTCCTGCAGAACACAACAAAACCAAACAGGGGGAAATTTGGGGCTCAGCTTACAATACAGATGGGCAAGCCCATACTTAGTTGCTGGAATAACAACCAGCTGGGAGGGTCCAGCTAAATTTAGCTTGGAACCTTACACACTGGTCAGCTCCAAAGTCAACAGCCCCCATCCCCGCCACAGAGCACTCTCCCCCATCTCTGAAGCTGGTAGAGAAGAAGGAACAACCCTGCTTGTCCAAAATGCTGACTTTGCAAAAACCACCTAGTCGATCTGGTGTGACTTAATAGGTTGTAAAAGCTTCGATTTACAGCTGATCAATAGGCAAACAGTGGGATTTGTTGCCGGGGGAATATAGAGCACAGGGACCAGGATGAGGCCAAACAGTGGGAAAGGTTAATTAACATTGTAAATGTTCATTTAAAATTTTCTTTAAGAAAGCAAGAAGGGGAACAAACTGGAACTGTAGGTGGGTCTCGAAGTCAAGGCTGGCCTGAAGGAAAACGGATGTGAGCAGAACCGGTGTGCTCCACTAGCCCTCCTGGGAGGCCTCCACGTACACCCTGTCCCGGACCCCAGGGGAGGGCTGCAAAGGACAGGGAGCCCCATGCACGGGCTCAGTCTTGGCTTTATGACGTGGTGGGCCTCAGTTTCCTGGTTTGTTCAAGTGTTGGAGTAGATGAACCCCCCCCAGGCCTGGAATTCTTGGTGATTTGGGCCTCCTACAACTACCTGCCTTGTAGCCTGGAGCTCGCTACACCCTCTACCCTCACTCTCTGGAAACCCAAATAGGGAGGAGGGACACACAGGGCCCCTAGTGCCTCAAGATGAGACCACGTGTTGAAAACATAACTTGCTAAGTGGGGAGGATTAGGCCCCTGAGAGATCCTGCCATCCGTCCCGGCACTGGCACCTGGGGAGGCCTGACAACTTGCACAGAAACTCAGATATGAGCTGGGCCTCCTCTGGGAGAGGCATGTGACATACTTTATGGAAAAAACAACAAGATGAGGTTGCCAAGTGTAGCCTAGGTGGTACCCAGGGAGTGATTGCAGTGAGAAGCAGGACTTCTGTTGTGTTCACTGTGCTTGCATGTGCAAAATAACGTATGTCGTGGTTTCTGTGAGGCCCCTAACCACTGGATGGAGGTAAAGGGAAGCCAGACTGAGTGACCAGTTTCGACTTCGATGCAGTGATCACTACACCATCTTTAGGGTGACTTCTGTCTCCATGCTGCTCAATCTTCCAGGCTCGCCTCCACTCCTCTGCTCCTATCTTAGAAGCTGCCTAGCGGAGAGGCGGCAGCAGAGGCCTCCCAGGATGTCATGGCAGTTGGGGGTGGGATGGGCCCCCGGCCTTATGCTGGTCTGTGTGTGTGAACACTCTCTGGGACCCCTAAGCTGTGTTCGGCTGGTTTGATGTTTCACTGGTCTCAGCTGCCTGTGAACTCCTGGTGTGTTCTTTCTCAGCCTATTTGTGGGCTCGCTGCCCCTCCCTGTGGATCTGGGCTCCCCTTGCCTCTCTGTCATCACAGACACCTCAGAATCTCTGCCATCCTCTCCCCCTGGGCCCCGGCCAGGCTGCCCCGCACAGCCTTGGGTGCAGGGTCACTTTGTCCCCCGCCACATTAGGGCCCTGGCAGATCTCCTGGCTCAAGGGGGCAAAAAGGTGCTCCAGATGCAAGCTAGACCCTCTCTCTTGCTGTGCCCTTCACATCTCGGAGGTGGGGTGTAGGGGTAGATGTCCCCCCGCCCCCGGAGACGGCGTGCTGCCTCCTCAGGTCCCGGTGGAACAGGGGAGGTCTTGGGGGTGTGCACTGCAGTCAGGACTGAGGGTTCCGCAGTCTCACAGGCCTGCTTCAGCCCCAGCTTTGTACTGAGTGGGGGTATGGCTTCAGGCCAGGGCCTTGACCGCTGCTTAACCAGGAGAAGGATACACACCTCATAGGATGTGCTGATGGTCGATGAGATTTTCGTAAAGCAGCTCCTTTTTTTTTTAAACATCTTTATTGGGGTATAATTGCTTTACAATGGTGTGTTAGTTTCTGCTTTATAACAAAGTGAATCAGCTATACATATACATATGTTCCCATATGTCTTCCCTCTAAAGCAGCTCCTTTTTGAGGTAGGAGAGCTAGCGTGTAGAGGAAAGAAGTATCCTTTGCTAGCGAAGCAGCGGGTGGTAGGATTCCTCCCTAAGAATTCTCATCCTGCCCCTGCCCCATCCCCATGCATCACCTGAACTGGGCATGTGCCAGTTCCTGCTTTTTCTGAGTCTGTTTATCAATGTCTCAGTGACTGAAATACCACCCTCTGACTTGGCCAATAAGTCATTTTAAAAATAGCAAATTTTATGTTACTTCAATTATCAAATCTCCTGGGGATTAAGTCAGTTTACAGTGATCGGTCGACATTGCCGTAAAGGGCGTGGCTTCCTCTCCGGGCTTGGACGCAGTGTGTGAAGGCGCCAGGAAGGCGGGCGTCATTGGCAAGTAGGGAGCTGGTTATGGCACCTCCCTCAGGAAGATGGTGAAGGAATTTGAAATCAACCTGTACACTTGCTCCTTCTGTGGCAGAACCAAAAGCAAGAGGTGAGCCGCTGGGGCTCTGGTGCTGTGGTGCCTGGAGCAACACCATCACCTCCACTGTCACCGTGAAGGCAGCCGTCAGATGACTGAAGGGACTGAAGGACCAGTAGACTGCCCCAGCGAAAACGCTGACAACTAGACCAAATGGGCGAACTTACGTAACCAAGCAAAGAAGGGTCCTGGGGCCGCGCACTGCTTCCTTAGGCTAACCCGCGGCACGGTGTCTGCTGTCTTGGGTCCACTGAGGGTAACAGGGGGACTCCCCAGAGTCGGGACGCCTTCCAGGTCCCTCTTCTGTCGCAGGCTCTCCACTTCACAAGCTCCTCCCTCTCTCTTGACAGCCCACCCCCAGGTGAACGTCCAGTTCCCTGTAGCCGCCTTTGGCAGGAGGGAAGGTTAAGGTAACCGGTTCTTCCACAGGAGGTGTGACCCTGCCAAGCTTTCATTTCAAGCCTTCTGTCGTTACCTTTTTCCTCTTTAACAGGGTTTCAGGTCTCCGTAGGTAGGGGAGGAGAGGTCCATTTTCAGGGCAATGGCTGTGGGCCAGTAGGTGCTCCAGAATTGTCCCAGGCGTGGTGGTGACAGGTTGGCCCTTAGGGAACCCTGGGTAGTGAACCAGCGCCTAAGAGTCCCCTGCTTCCTCCAATCAGTGTGGTCCAGCGGGATGGGGCCTGACCCCAGGAGAGCTGATGAGAGGGGGAACTTGGGCCTCTTTTCGCGAGCCTCTCATGTTCACTTTCCTACCTAAAGACATCTCACATCTGTCCTCACATCTGTCCCTGCCTTGCCTGCTTTGACCCCGAGACTCCTAGACACATACATTATCATCCAAGTGACAGCATTTTAGATCATATTTAATGATTTCTTTCTACCAACCTTCCTGGCCTTATTTCCTATACCTTACCTCCCCTACCCCCGATTTTTTTAAATTAATTAATTAAATTTTGGCTGCGTTGGGTCTTTGTTGCTGCCCATAGGCATTCTGTAGTTGCGGCGAGTGGGGGCTACTCTTCCTTGCGGTGTGTGGGCTTTTCATTGCAGTGTCTTCTCTTGTTGTGGAGCACGGGCTCTAGGTGCACGGGCTTCAGTAGTTGTGACTCACGGGCTCTAGAGCACAGGCTCAGTAGCTGTGGCGCACAGGCTTAGTTGCTCCACGGCATGTGGGATCTTCCAGGACCAGGGTTCAAACCCGTGTCCCCCGCGTTGGCAGGTGGATTCTTAACCACTGCGCCACCAGGGAAGCCCTCTCCTCCGATTTTATTTTTCCCTCTACTGATAAAGTGTCTGCCAAGGAAATGTCATTGGAACCATCCTTTTTGTTAATAGAGGTATTATTTTATAGGAAGTCCACAAGGCATTTTGAGGACATAAAATGCCCCATCAATAATATAACTAGAGCAGAAACATTGACTTGAGACTAAAATCCCAAAAGAGGAATTAGAACCATATTGTTCCTTAACTTCAGGGGCTGGAGAAGGGAAGGAAGCAGTTTAATTTGAGGGCTATTCCTGGTGGGGAATTCGGTCATGTCAGGAAAGTTGCAAGCCAGAGGGAAAATTTGGTAAAATCAGAAGAGGTTTGTTGTGTGACAATGCTATTACAATGTCTGCGCTCTTCTTGGAGGTGAACTCAGGCAACTGAAATAAGAGCAGGCAGGTCAAAATGTCAGGTTGCTGAGCTATGAGGACCTGCCCTCGCAAATATGTTGTTTGACTTCTGGTTACTTCTCTCCACGATTCAAGTTGTTTAGGTACCTTGTAGAATCCAGACAAGGCCATGGTAGCTCACAAACAGGCTGGTCCGTTATCCGTTTGCCGGAGCGTAAGTTGGGACTTAGGCTCTTCATTCCACTTCTCTTTTAAAAGACAGTTTCATGTTTTGTCTTAAGCCACCACAAAACCGAATCTGGAGGTATGTGGTATCTAAATAAAAGGCAGTTAACATGTCCTTGCTGTCAGATGCAAATTCTTCAGGGCCCACACCCCATCGCCCTTACTGCAAAATTGAGGACAAATACCTCGACCCCGAGTTCCGGGATCTCTATGGAGGGCCTCAGTGGGCCTCTCTGGTTCTTTCTCACTGTTCCCCACGTGGAAACAACCACCTTCTTCTTCCGTGAAGCCAGCGCCCATCTTGGCCCCCAAACCAGACCCCGTCCTCTTCTGCATTCACAGTGCGTGTCCCTTTTCATGGCCCTGCCCTCCTTTTGTCTTGCAGTAGATGCATTTACTTACCTTTCTGCCTACTTCTCCACACAAACCGTCTCCCAGACCACACATCGTAGGGCCTCGGAGGGCAAGGACCGTGCTTACTTGTCTTTGCAATCCTGCGAGTGCTGAGAATAGTATCTTGAAATAGTTAAGAGCTGATAACTATATGTTGGTTAGTGGCGTGTCAGAAATTTTTTATAAGGACATTATGAAGAGAGTTGTACCTCAGTCATCCATGGGAGTTACCTGTGCTAATTTTTTGAGCCAGAGGCAACAGGAATTCTACAACCTACCAGGTAAGCCCACCTTTCAATTGAATCACTTTCAGAACAAAGCTTTTATTATTTTGGCAAACTGGAAGACAATGCTTCTGCAAATTTAAACATTTTCTCTAATTTCAACTTTCATAAAGTTACAGAAAAGCTTGTTGACCCTTTATAAACTTGGAGAGAGATATTAAGTCAGTTTTTTTTTTGTTTTTAAACGGCTAGTAAGCAATTTGGTCTAAATAGGAAGGAATAAAAAAAAGAAGAAGAAGAAGACTCGGCTTTGAGATGGGCACATTTAAAAATTGTTTTCCTACTTAGGGACTTCCCTGGTGGTGCAGTGGTTAAGAATCCGCCTGCCAATGCAGGGGACACAGGTTCGAGCCCTGGTCCGGGAAGATCCCACATGCCACGGAACAACTAAGCCCGTGTGCCACAACTACTGAGCCTGTGCTCTAGAACCCGGGAGACACATCTACTGAAGCCCGTGGGTCTAGAACCCATGGTCCGCGACAAGAGAAGCCACCGCAATGAGAAGCCCACGTGCCGCAACGAAAAGTAGCCCCCGCTCGCCGCAACTAGAGAAAGCCCATGTGCAGCAATGAAGACCCAACAGTCAAAAATTTAAAAATAAATAAGTAAATTTATTTTTTAAAAAATTGTTTTCCTACTTAAAAGCAAGATTCATAGCTTGCTCAATAACTCATTTGATGAAGGATACCAAACAGCTCTAGTTCTTCTTGCCAAATAATGATGCATACTCTGGCTATTAAAAGAGGCCTTACTTACTTATTTCCCCCATCTTACTCCCAAAAGGAATCGAGTCAGCTTTATACAAATACACACAATATATCAAACTAAGAATAAACAAATAGAGGTAGGGAAAAAGGAAAATAAAAGATAAAGAAAAGGATAAAGTTAGTTTGTAGAAATGTATGTCAGAAATTTTTGAACTTTTGAGTTTAGATCCGGGTGTCCTGGGGACCAAAGCAAAGAAAGGAACACAACTGACTGCAAATTTCACAGTGTGTCAAAGCTTAGTTCCTCAGTGTCTGCGTGCCCACTTCTCAGTGGTTTTCTTCATTTGGGTTAGTTAGTCTGGTGCCTGCCGTGATGGGCCACATGTGTTTGAAACCATGGGATAGAAGGGAGTCCTCAGTTTAGCCTGTGGACCTGCTGTCTGTAAGCACAATGCCCATTCTTTTCAAGAGTTGACCCAATGAGGGTGAGAAAAATAAGTCAAAAGGAGAAGAACTCATTTCCATGCCGGCATCACATGCAGGGTTTTCAGTAGTGATCAAAGTTATGAGAGTTGCCTCCAAAAAGACCCTAGAAAAGTCCAAAGAGGCAAAAGAGTCCTTAACATCTTTTTGACAATTAACATTTTCCTCTTCCTGCCCTCCAGAAGCTATGATATTCTCTGGTGCCTAAAGCACCAGCCTGCTTTCCCCAGAGTCCTCTGCCAAGTGCCCTGGCTCCACAATTGCCTCTCTTCCTTTTCCAAAGGGAAAAAAGAAAGATGACACGCTTCTTTCTCAGATAGCCGTGTAAGTAAGATAATTAATACAATGATGTGCATGACTGATATATACGCCACCCAGGAATAGACTGTATTTTTTTAAGAGTGGCTTTTTAACCCCCTTAAAACTCGAATTAACTGACTGGAGGGTTGATTGATTAATAGATTGTGTGTGTAGAGCAGAGTGAGAGATTTTAAAACGATGACACCTTCTTTATATGTCTGTCATGCCTTTAGTGACCATTTTGTTATCCATCAAAGGATTTAGCAACTTGACCTCCAGCTTCTAAAAACTGACTACTGTTGCCCTAGTGATATGTGAGACACACTGGAGTCACTTAAGCAGTTACCTCACCAAGCCTCAGTCTTAATTTATAAAGAGGAATAACAGTAGAAGTTACTTTAGGGAATTTGGACATGAAAGTAATAGGAGTGCTTTTTCTTCCCTCTTTTGCTATCAGCCACCCTCCCTCCCTCATGCCTTCGACAAATGTAAACCTACTAAACAACTGGTTTCATGCTTGAAATTGTATGTCCTCAAAAGCACTTTCCTTCCCACCCTGCCTGAAGTTGCACTGTTTCTGGATAGTATACAGTGTCTGCTCATGTATCATTCCACTGTCCAACTTCCACATATATCTCTCCTATTGGTGTTGTCTCATAATTAAGGCTATACGCCTGATGGTTGGCTAGTTGTGCCAACGGGTTGGATGTGGAGTACTCACTGCTAACCACTCAGGATTTAGATGGTCCATGCCCCACCTGCCCCAAACTGCTTTGTCCTACATCAGTTGCCAATGGAGCAGAATTGTCAGCAGCAACCATCAAGGGATAGCACCTTGTGAATGGATATATATATATATGTATATGTGTATATACATAGATATATGTTCATTCTATGTGCTTTTTTGTATTGAGGTCCAAATTGTGCTTTATTTTGCCCTATGTATAGCTAGGTTCCAGATATGAGCACCTGGGTAATTTTGAGCTTCTCAATAAACAATTCCCAATATTTTGAATATGTTTTAAAATAATCACCAATAGTGACAGAGTACTTTGGTTAGACAAGCCTTCCCAAATAATAACTATAATATTTGGGAAAAGATTTTTAATGAAAATGACTATCAGAAAGCACTGAAGAATAATCAAAAGCTGAGAGAAACTAGACAAGAATCTACCATGGTGAGATTTGCTATTTGCAGCAGCTGTTTGCTTTTGATAACTTCCCAATCTCTGTGCAGCTCAGAGGCAGCAAAAATCCACAGTCTCACTGGGTCAGTGAGTTAGCTGGCAGAGTTTGGTATGGGATACCACCACATACCCAACAGAATTGCTAAAATTTAAAAGATTTATAAAGCTAAACGTTAGTGAGAATATGGAGTAACTGGAATTCCCATATGTTGATGTATAAAGTTGGATATACGTTGGACTACAAAATGGTACAACCACTTTGGAAAATGGCTTGACAGTGTCATACAATTAACATAGAGCTACACTTTGACTTAGCAATTCCATTCCTAGGCATTATCCAAGAGAAATGAAAACACACACACACACACACTCACACACACATAAACAAAAACAAAAAAACCCCGCTTGTACAAGGATGTTCATAGCAGCTTTTTTTTTTTAACAATAGCCAAAAGCTGGAAGCAACTCACTGTCCATCAACCAAATAGTAAGACCTATCTAACAATGGTCCTTCCACTTAAGAACCAGTATTCTCACAATGGGATGCCTCGCAGCAGTAATCGAGAAGGAATTACTTAACAAAATGGAGGACCCTCACAAATATTATGCCGAGTGGAAGAAGGCAGATTGAAAGAGGATGATTCCATTTATGTGCAGTTCTAGAACAGGCAAAAATAATCAAAAGCTAAAAAATCAAAACTGGCTTATCACTGATTGGGGAATGACTAAGAGGAGACATGAGGGAACTTTCTGAGGAGATGGGAAAGTTCTGTATTGTGATAGGAGTGGAGGTTATGTGGGAGTGTTTATTTGCCAGTATTACATAGTTAAGATTTGTGTATGGTAATGTGTAGAAATTACCTAAAAGAATGAACAATAATAGTTGTAACTGAGTGCGGGGGGGCGGGCAGTGTAGATATACATGAAACAAGAATGGCAGAATATTAATAATTGTTGCAGCTGGAGGTTGGGTACATGGGGGTTATTTTCTGTTCACTTTGTATGCATTGGAAATTTTCCATAATAGAAGTTTTAAAAAATATAAGAGCTAAAATATAATTCCTTTTGACTACAGCAAGACCCACTGAACATTATCCAGCATTTTTAATTAGCTGGAGGTTAAAAATGAGAAATTAAGTGGCTTTCATCATGAACGTGTTTCTCTTTATTTCTTGGATCATTTTCATTTGTTTCAGTGTTCAAAAATACGAGAGGTCATCACTGTAATGCAGTCTCAGTAGTAAACTTTATTTTATTTTATTTTATTTTTACATCTTATTGGAGTATAATTGCTTTACAATGGTATGTCAGTTATACATATACATATGTTCGCATGTCTCTTCCCTCTTGCGTCTCCCTCCCTCCCACCCTCCCTATCCCACCCCTCTAGGTGGTCACAAAGCACCGAGCTGATCTCCCTGTGCTATGCAGCTGCTTCCCACTAGCTATCAATTTTACGTTTGGTAGTGTATATATGTCCATGCCACTCTCTCACTTTGTCACAGCTTACCCTTCTCCCTCCCCATATCCTCAAGTCCATTCTCTAGTAGGTCTGTGTCTTTATTCCTGTCTTACCCCTAGATGTTCAACTTTGGGGCTTCCTTCAAATGGTAGGATAGAAACAGGACACCTATCCAGCACACAGGTCAATGAATCAGTCTGCACACATCAACATCTGCTTCCTTTTTGACATTCCTTCACTGGTCAAGGTCGTTTTAATTGTTGCTAGCAAAAACTTGCACGCCCTCCAAGCCGCACTCAGCCTAAACATGATGAATGCCGGAGCCCAGTAGTAAACTTTATAACTAACATTTCTGCAGACAGCAGACTAAAGAATTCTAATTTTATGAGAAAATTCACAAGTGTTCATGGTAGCAAGTTGTATGAGCATATAATTTGATAAACCCAAAACATTCAATTGTCTAATTTTTTAAAAATTCTACTGAACTATACACTTTAAAATGGTTAGAATACTATGTGTATTTTACCACAATAAAAAATTTACGTAAGAAAAATGTTCCAGATGAAGAGATAAAATGGTTTTCTTTTTCCTCCACATACTCAATATTTATTTCTCTTGCCCTTGGATGTCACATGTTACTCAGTATCACAGTTCCTGGAAATAAAATACTTTAAAAAATATTTCCAATAATTGTCTTCAAATTTCCAACAAGCAAAGATCCAGGATTCCAGTATTCACTGAAATTTATAAACAGAAATGCTTCATGAACAGTTGCGTCATCTGTAAACTTCTTGATGAGTTTAATTTTAGCAGCTTGTTTTATATCAGCCTTTTTATTTTATAATATAAAACCCCAATTTTGGGGTGGGGGTCCAGAAGGAGAAGAAATAATATGGCTTTCATGCATAAAGAACATTTCAGTATAAATTCACTGAAGCAATCCTTACAGAAAGAGGCGGCATTGTAGAAACAGCTTTTCGTAATGTTTTAATTCGGATTTTCTTCAAGTGTATAAGCTTTCACAGCTGGAATGTCTCTGGCTGGGCTACTGCGGTGGTTTTGAAATCTCTGTTTCCTGGGAACTCAGTGGTTTTAGAGACAGAACAGATATTCCTCCAGGGTAGCTTTGGGCAACGAGGCAGCAGGAACGACTCAGCAGTCCTGGCCAGGGAGTAGGGCTGGAGTGAGAGGTTTTTGGAATGAATGAATACCTACTACTACTTTCCGTCGTTGAGTCATTTGGTTGGAGAGATCAAGTCTTGAGAGAAAGAGTCTGATTGCCTGCGCTTAGGCCTGAGCCTGCCCCTGGCTGTCGGAGTGAGAGGGGATGCGGGTGGGGTTGTGACAGGAGGTTTCTGCCAGAAGGAACCTCCAGGAACTCCTTCAGCCTTCTCAGTGTCAGGACAGAGTGTCTTCAATTACTGGAGGAAATGAAATTCACAAAAGGAAATAGGATGTTGTTGCAGTCAGGGTATGGATGGGTCCACTTCTGAGAGGGAAAGCTCTTCAGAAGGGACTTTCCTAATATGGCCACATGTTACCCACCCATTTCATTTTCACGGATACATCCTCAGGCTCCTCCAGTACAAGAAGATGACCATGCCTATGTTCCCACTCATTCTCAATCATCCTTGCAATACTGGACAGAGTGGGTAGATCGGGATACTTTGGGCTGCAAGGAAAACCTCAACTGGCTCAGACAAGACAGAAGAGTATTATTTCACATAGCAAGTAGTCCTGAGATAGGATGGGTTGAGTCAGTGGCTAAGCAATGTTATCAAGGATCCACATGAATTCCATCTTTCTGCTCTGCCATTTTAAGTGTGTCAGTCACTGGACGGTGGTGGCAGCTCCAGAGTTCAAATCCCCACACACTATCCAGAGGCAGAACAAAGGGATTACTGTGTCCTTGTGTCTCTCCGTAAGAGCTAAGAAACCTTTCTCAGAAGACCCTCAGCAGATGTCTTTTCATGCCTCATTGGTCAGAATTGGGTCACACAACTTTTTTGGCCAGTTACCATGAAGGAAAATGGCATTTCCACAACTGGCTTAATCGAGATAGCTGGGAATGGGGCCAGCCTGCCCCAGAGCTCATGGCCAAAAAAAGTAAAATGGACAACTAGACAAAGTTGGGTTAAGTTTTGTGGACACATCACATTTGTGGCTCCCTATATTTGAGAAATTTCCCACATGATGAGTCCCAGATGGAAGCAGAACTCACCTTCCCAGTTGGTAGGTAAGTTTGGGTGCAGGTATGTTACCTGAACTCCACCAACCAGATACACCTGCACAAGACTTGGATTTAGAACCAAGCAAAGTGAGGGATCAGATGCCAGGCAGATTCCTTTTTCCAGTGAAGCTGGAGGAGCATTTCAGATAGACAATGCAGTTTTCTGAAACAGCTGAGTGGTAACATCTCGCGCATTGCATCCACGTTATAGGTGGCAATGGCCACGGGTCTCCACTGGAGCAATCTGGTGGTATAATTTGGGTATTGTTCCAGGTTATATAGTCTTCAAGCCTGATTTTCCAGCCCTCCTGGGGATTCTGTGAGCTCCCTGTGTCCTTAAAGAAACTCCTTTCTAGCTTAAACTAGCTTGAGTTGGTGCTGTTGTTTATTACCAGGAACTCTGCAAGGAAGAAGTGAAGAATAGCTGTTGGGTAGGCAAAACCATGTCTACTCCAGCAGGGGATCAGTAGGTAGTCAGCACTGCAAACCACCAGGGGGCTGTATTCTGTGGGGTGCACCCCACTTATGATGCCCTGCTGCTGAACCTGGCTCCCTTTCTCCATTGTCCTCCTTGGGATAACTCAAGGATTACTACCTTTTTCTGGAAATCTGCTCTTACTGCCTCTCTTTTTAAGCAGTTCCAAATGGCTTCATACCCTGAGAATTTTCCCCCTTGGCCTAATGGGTAGGTGTAACTTAATACTGTGTGGAAGAAACCACAGACCAGTCTAGCCAAGTCAAGCCAAGCATAAATAAAATGGTTAAAAAGAAGAGACGTTGTATATGCATGATTCTGTATCCTCTTATAAATAACTAGAAGGTAATGAACCTTCCTTGCAATTTATTTAACATTTTTATTAAACAAACAAATAAATTTATGGTAACATTAGTGAAACTTTCAACAACAGAAGGAAAAACTGTACTTATAATTCTGCCCCTCCTGCTGCCTTGACAGAACACTATTATTTGCATATACCAATGCCTTTCATTAAGTGGGTATAACATATCTTACCTAACCACCAACTACACTCACTAGATATTTAGGAGGCTTCCAAGCTTACAGACTTTTTTCTATTAATTTTGCATTAAGCAGGTGCAAAACATTGTTCTTCCTCTGAATAATGCAAATCACTGAATCAGATAAACATTTTGAATGGCTTTGCCTGGCATTGCTGTTTTGCATTGCCATCATCAGTGTACATGTGGACCCGTTTTGCTACACCATCTCCAGCAACAAGTGTGTTTAAAATATCTTATTAATTTAATAGAAGCAAAATGCAACCATATTGCTCTTTTATTTCATATATTTTAATTATTATTGAGGTTTTCCTACGATTCTGATCGTGAAGATTCCCTCGTTCAGCATTATCATAGAATGTTCCAAGACAGAGTCAGCACCAGGCTCATGGGTTGTAAATGTAATAACGGTGTGCATATTATCAAGAATGTTTCAGAAGGTGCCATGTGGTTTTTTCAGGAGATGGTTTTAGGCAGAATTAATCCTTTTAGAGGGTTATTATATTGGATTGTCCTAGTTATGTCAAAGGATGGCCTGGGGGAGGGGACTTCTTCATTTGTTTGAACATTGCTGAACATTTAATTTCAAATTTTCTGCTTAGTACATAATGAAAAGTGTTCACTGAATTTGTGGCAGTAAATATAAACTGTAGTTTTGACATTTGAAAAATTTGAAATAGATTAATATTACAGAACTGCATTAGTTCTCTGTAGCATCCCTCCCAAAAATAGAACTGCTGTTTTTTAGATAAATGACTCCTCCTCTTTTTCTCTTATTTTCTCTGCTGCAAACAAACAGTCACTTTTAAAAAAAAATTAGCCATTAAAAGAAATTTACATTCTGGCAAACACTGCTTAATTTGGAATGCTAGTATAGAATTTCTCACAGAAAGCTGGGGTCCCGGAAAACAGAATGTTCTTTTTTGAACTGCACTTTGAAAAGGGAGACTAACTGTGACTCTTGCTTTTCCAGGCCTTGCCATCCTGGGGGAGGACAAACAAAAAAGTAACAAAAACAGTTTTTGCCTCCAAGTGCCCACCAATGGAAATGCTGTAACCCATGTCCTCTAAGTTCCTTTCTTCCCCTCCCAGATGACCCTCTGGGTAAAACCTGCATCAGTGGTAGCCATTTAATGTGCTCCCACTTGGTACCCCCCCTCTGCTCTGCCCCCTGGTGGCTCGGTCAGCCATTGCTGCCTCCATATATTTTGACCTTTTGCCCGAAAGCCACCTGCCCTTTGTCACTGCCCCCACCCTCCTGCCAGCCTCAGGTGTCTGCGGAAGCTGTTCTCGCTGAGAAGGAAAGGAATTTGTTCCTTCAATGCATTACAGCAACCACTGCGCAGTCACTCTCTGGTGAGCTCATGCCCTCAGAATCTTACAGGCCCTTTTCCTGAAAACCTCTACTCAGGTTCCCTTGGCCCTAGATCAAAGGACATTTAAGTGACACAATGTTATTATTGCCTCAGAAAAAGTCTCTCACCTCTCTTCAACAGCTGGAACAACTTGGATAGTCACGTGCAAAAGAATGAAGTTTGACCATTACTTACACCATATAAGAATTCACTCAAAATGGACCAAAAACTTCTTTTTTTTTTGCGGTACGTGGGCCTCTCACTGTTGTGGCCTCTCCCGTTGCGGAGCACAGGCTCCGGACGCGCAGGCTCAGCGGCCATGGCTTACGGGCCCAGCCGCTACCGCGGCATGTGGGATCTCCCCAGACCGGGGCACGAACCTGTGTCTCCTGCATTGGCAGGCGGACTCTCAACCACTGCGCCACCAGGGAAGCCCCAGACCAAAGACTTTTAAACGTAAGAGTTAAAACTATAAAACTCTTAGAAGAAAAGAGGAAAAAATCTTCATGACCTTGGATTTGGCAATAGGTTCTTAGATATGACACCAAAAACACAAGCAACAAAGGAAAAAAATAATCTTGACTAGGAGTGTGGCCAGCCATCCTGTATGACTGCACAAAAGAACCACATCTGCTTTTCATCCCGTGGAAGCTCCAGGAACCTAAGAGGTGACCCTGCCTAAGAGGTGTCTTTTATCTCTGCACTTGCTACAGAAGCTTCCCCTGTTAGCTCCTGGGGTGGGCTATCTCCTCCCCATGACCAGAGGGGCGCTCCCTTACATGCCTTTCCTGGCTAACCATTGATTTGCCATGCCTCCAGTTGCTTCCCAGGCCTCTCGCCTTCACTTTCTTCTCCCTCACATAGCTCATGGTACCAGACTGCTGGAACCCACTTTCCTTCACACACCCAGAAAGGAAGGCCCAAGAAACTCCCACAGATTCTTTCTCCCACGTTACAAAGCAGTCAGGGGAAAGATGTGAGGCTTGACCTCAGACTCCGGGCCCTAAGCCCAGGGCTCTTTCCTGGGTAGTTCACACCAGACCTCTGCTAACTGGAGACCTGGGAGGTTGGCGACCCCTGCAGGTGCCTGTCTGCAGGAGCCGATTTGCAGGAGAGCTTTCGGCTCACACTGACACTGACGGGAAAGGAAGGAGTTTCTTGGTGCCGAAAGGAATAGAGAAATAAGAAAAAGAGGGATGAAGGGGTTCTGACCCTTAGCCAGGCCTGTGGACCGGTTTTGAGCCCCCGAGGGAGGAGCAGGTGAGAAGTGAGGATCCTCTGTTTGTGAATGGCTGTGTGAGGCTCTGGGCGGAAGCAGTGCTGGCCCCGGGCCCTGGAGACGAGGTGCACAGAGGACCAGGAGAGCCCACCCCAATGCTCCCACTCCAGGCTGGCACCAGACCACACTCTCCCAAAGAAAGGGCTCCCACAGCTGGGGCAGTGAGATGGCGTGAGCTGAGGAGCGTGATGGGGCTTGTTTCTGATCAGAGGTGAGACTGCACAGCCACAGGCACTCCCAGAAATAACTGACAAGAGACTGGCGGTAGGCGGGGCTAGAGGGGGCTGGGGGTGGCTGTCAGTGGACTGATACCATGGAACATACAAGGTACACCTCATGACACTCTGGCCCTGAATATCATCTTCTCAAGCCCACATTCACTTGTTCATTTATTCAAGTATTTATTAAACATCTATGTGTTCTGGCTACCATTCTCGTATCAAGGATACCCAAAGGTGAGCGAGAGGGACAAACCCTCTGCTCTCAAGTGCTTACCATCCTGCTTAGCTATGCAGTTCCAGTCTCTTCTCCTTGGGGTTCTCCTCTCTAGGACCCAAATGAACAAGAAGTATAATATGCAGTGAGAAAAATAATAACCAAGAAAGAGATGGTTTGGAGCATCTTTAAAAACTTGCTACAGAGGCATTAATCTTTCTTTTTGGTGAGGTTCTCGAAAACAAGGACTATCTGGGTGTGGGACACCTGTACTGAGGGCTCGGGGAACATGAAATGATGCTGTTCCATGCCGGATAAGCTTTCCTCATGGCAAATCATGACCTCAGAGTGTGTCCTGGCCAGAGAACTAAAGTGTGCTCTGCCTGGAGCTGTTTTAGGAGACCAGCTGGTACAAGATGCAATCACATGGCTTCTTAAGAACTTAAGCCACTTAGTGCAAAGCCTGGCAGATCTTTAGTGTTGGGTGCTAGGCTGAAACAGGAGGTGGCACAGTGCGTGGTGAGCAATGGTTGGCTAGGGGCTTGGCCCCTGCAGCTTAATTAGAGGGCAGGGGAAGGTAGGACCAGTGCGGGGGGTCTGGAGCAGCTGCAGCCAATGGGCAGAGAGTAGCAGGGGCCTGGAGGAGCCAGGGGGTCTCCACTCCTAGTAGAAAATGAGCTGCTTCGAACACGGCCATCTATGCCAAAAATTCCTTCTCTTAGTTTGAGTTTGAGCTCTCAAAATCAAAACGGTTTAAAACATTGAAAAGCTTCTGTTTCTATCCATACCCTAATAAGAACTGTCACAATGAAGTTAAAAACAACAACAACAAACCTGATTGACACACTGTTTATTTTAACAACCTCTGGGTGTGAACTTAGAAAACACCCAGAAAGAATACTTTCACTGAGACTTTCAGTGCTGAAACTTCACGTTTCTTGATCAGTCAAGGCCAATGCACTGTTTTCAAAGTTCAGACAGAAATTGTTTTATCCACACTGCATCCTGGGATAACCATCCTGTTTATTTCTGAATGTATATTTCCTCTGTGTTCCCATCATAGCTTTTCATTTTATGAGCCTTGTAGAGATGAAGTAGGAAGTGAGAGGGTGAAGTGGTTTATTTGAAACTTTTTACTTTGAGGTCTTGTAGATTCACATGCAGTTGTAAGAAACGACATGGTGAGGCCCTGTGTACCCCTTACCCAGTTTCCCAGTGGTAACATTTTGCAGAACTATGTAGAACGTCACAGCCAGGACAATGACATTGTCACTAACAAAATCCATCATTGTCAGATTTCCTGTTTCACATGTACTGGTGTGTGTGTGTGTGTGTCTGTGTGTGTGTGTGTGTGTGTATTTAGCTCTATGAAATGTGAAGTGTCTGGGGCTCTGATGCAAAGTGCTTTGCAAGTACACAGTGATTATGATGAGGTTTTCATTGGTTTGTGGCTTTTACTTTTGCTTTCCTGGTAGATAATATTGTGGACCCAATTTATGTAATATCTTTTATCTGAATAGTATAAAGAATTGTATGATTCTTCTCATCTCAATGAACATAGGTGCTTAGCACCTTTAGCTCTTAAAGATACTGCTATTAGCAGCCCAGATACTATCAGCTAGATTTGGGACCTGCTAGGATTTCTTCTGCCTGAATGCTGAAACTCTACACTTCCTTGATCACCTGAATTCCCACAGCTAAATTAAACTTTTTTCCCTCTATTTAAATTTTCTTTCTTGTCATATTGCCAAGATAATATATTCTTGGGCTGGTAACTCAGTACAGAAGTACATTGTTTTGAAAATCAAACAAACTGAATTTGAGAGCCCCAAGAAGTGGCAAAGTAAGCCTCCTGGGTGAGCTCCTCTAGGCCCACGGGTCTCCAGACTGGTTAGGGGGCTCCTTCTCAGGGCAACTCATTGCCGTCATCACCCAAGAGCGCTGAGAAGCCTCTCTCCTAGGGCCTCAAGCCCTGGAGTCACAGCCTTCTCTGGGGCTGCCAGGTTCTGTGGGGAGACACTTGTACACGGGTGTTACTAGCATGAGAGTCGAGGAACAAACTACTTGATGGGTCAAGTTCTTCTCTCCCTCTGTCCCTGCCTTGTCAGCACTTCCTCTGGCCTCCTTAGGCCCCCGGCCACCCTGACTTTCCCCGGGGTAGTGGCCAGCCAGGCCACACCTTGGACCTCATTGTCTGGCTCTCACAGCTGAGCCACTTCTAAAATCTCTAGCCCTCAGCCCTCTCTCTGACTACAACCTCCTGCCGTGGAATGCCAGAGCTTGGCTGTATCTCAAGGGTCATGTAGTTCACCGTCCACATCTCACAGGCGAGAAAAGCACAGCTATTCGGGGACGTGCTGAAGCTAAGGAGTAGCAGAGGCAGCATTTGAAGCAAGGTCTCCTGACTCCTGGTCTAGGACTCTTTCTACCGCAGCACACTCCTCATTCCCTCCCTCAAGCCACCTCATCTGCTCTGTGCCCTGGCGTGACCTCTGTGCCCTGGCGTGACCTCCTCCCCCAAACCTTCAGACCAGCACACTCTCCTCTCCCTTTACTCCCCCATACAGCCTAGGCCTGTAGCCCTTCCCTTCAGCTTCAGACTTAAGCCTCTGGGCCAACCCCGGTCCTGGTCGTCCCCATACACACTATTTCTGCTCTTCTTCCTGGGCCACGGGGCATTGTACAGAAAGCCACAGAAGTGTCCTGACTAGATCCACCATGAATTTGACCAGTGGACAACAGGAGGCAGGAGGGAATGAGCAGATACATGTCATCGTCTTCCTCTCTCCTGTGGGCTACCCCAAGGTAAGTTCCACTTTGCAATCCTTCCAGAGGAGTGCCTGGTTTGTGTAAACGTCCCTACTCAGTGCCCTGGCTTTCTAAGGGCAAGGGACCATTCAAAGCCAAGGCAAGGAGGTGGGGAGCTGTAGGAGTGTCCAGGGAATGGCAGCAGTCCGGTTTGTCTGAGTACATGGTATGTATAGGAACATGGCCTCCAGAATCACACCAGCAGGGCTTGAGTCCTAGATCCACCATTTTTACCAACTGTGTGACCTGGGCAAATAAACTAAACCGCCGTTTCCTTGCATGTAAAGTGAGAATAATTGTAGAACTTCAGGGTTGAAAGATTTGCCAGTTTAAAGTCATCGAAGCACTTACCACACGGCTAAGTGCTGTTATACCCCCCAAATAAATCCTAGTTATTATAAAAAGGTAGAAGCAGCAGCTGCAGTACAGAACCCAGAGGATCTGGGATATACTTTGGTGGTCGATGGGCACACAGTGAGAGCTTGTGAGCAGAGACAGGCCTATCCAGGACTGTGGTCTATGACAGGTACTTTGGTTGCTGCCTGTAGGACGGACTTGGAGCAGGAGGAGAATGGACTGGGGTCAGAGGGACCAGGGGTACAGTAGATATAAAAAGTGCCAGGATGGCATGGTAACAGGATGGGGGCACATCAAGGATAGCACCCTGAGTCCCTGAGACTCATCTCTGAGTCATGCATCGTAAGAGGTCTCTCTTTTCCTTCTGCTCTGAAGCCAAGGATTCTTGGGACATCTCTGCCTCCTGTTTGGATCCTGGCTGAGGCCTTCAGACAGGGGAGCTCTGACCTTCACTGGGGCTGGGGTTCTCCATGCTGGTTGCTGCATGTTATAGCTTCCTCAGCAGCTCTAAAAAACGCCGAACCCTTTGCCCTGTGCTCCCCTCCACCAGCAACTGGACCAACATGGGGGTTGGTGCTGGGCACAGATGCTTTTTTTTTTTAATTAATTAATTTGTTTTTGGTTGCGTTGGGTCTTCGTTGCTGCACGTGGGCTTTCTCTAGTTGCGGAGAGCGGGGGCTACTCTTCGTTACGGTGCATGGGCTTCTCATTGTGGTGGCTTCTCTTGTTGTGGAGCACAGGCTCTAGGCGCGCGGGCTTCAGTAGTTGTGGCTCGTGGGCTCTAGAGCGCAGGGTCAGCAGTTGTGGCACACGGGCTTAGTTGCTCCGCGGCATGTGGGATCTTCCTGGACCAGGGATCGAACTCGTGTCCCCTGCATCGGCAGGCAGATTCTTAACCACTGTGTCACCAGGGAAGTCCCCAGATATGCTTTTTGAAGCTCTCCGGGTGATTCTAATGGCAGCCACGATTGGGCAGCAGTGAGACCAGGGACCACAGCCTCACTTCAGGACTTGGCACCAGAGCACCCTGTCTGGGCATTACTCGTTTGGTTCTCTCGTTCCAATCAGGACGAGCAACTTTCAAAATCTCTTGCCTATCAGGAGACATTCTTCATTAGTTCACCCAGACATTGTGGCAGATGTTGTCGGCATCTACCCAACAGCCATTGCCCCTTCTCCCTGATGAACAGCCTCCAGTTTGGTTCAGGTTGTGGTGGCAAAGTACTGAGAGAAGATGGGCTCCTCCCCCAACCCCCAGGGGATGAAACTCGATTGATCTAAATCAATCATAGTCATAGTCATCCTCTTCATCTCTGCCAGCAACTGCTGTGGGGACACGTGACACAGTTCTGGCCAATGAGGTGTAAGGAGAACACAGCTGAGGCGTTGCTGGGACATTTTTTCCTTCTCGGTGTAAAGAGTGTATGGAGAGCACTCTGCCCCTTCTCTCTCTCTCTTCCCTGCTCTGAGACGCTATCATGTGAGAACGCACAGGTCAGTGCTGCCACCACTGTCTTGTGACAATGTGAGGAGGAGGCATGACTGACACTCCTTAATGCCATCCCTGAGCTTCAGGGCCAACCCTGAAATAGCCCACTTTGAGATTTAAACAACATAATAAACGTCCTTGGTATTTAAGCTACTTTTCATAGAGTATCCTGTTATTCACAGCTGAAAGCTTCCAAAAGATACAGGCATCCTCACTTAGTAATGCCTCACAGGTGAGTTTGACAAAGAATGGGGGTTTCTGATGGTCTCTTCTACAGGAGGTACTTCAGCAGTTGTTTTAAGATGAAGCAATTTGTAGCTAAGACTCCTGACTCAATCCCTGAAAACTAGAACCCTCTCCCATCCAATGAAATACTAGGTAGTTAGAGACTCTTTGTGATCGCCTGGTAATTAAATGCACCCTCTTTGTTAGCATCCTCAGCAATGCTTGACGTGGCTGCTCCTGCAGAGCGTGGCCCAGGTGGTGCAGGTTCCATGGTAAGATAATGTGTTTAAAGGCAAAGACCGAAGGTGCACAGATTAGAGCTGAGTTCCATTAAATAGACTTTTCATGTAATTTTTTTTCAGTGAATACACTTTAGGACCTTTCCACAGTCTTTTGTCTATCCAGTTCCATGAAATTAGTTAACTTCCATTGCACTGTAAATTTCCACCAAGTTGCATTCTAATGTATTTGTACCTTTAAATCTGCGTGCAAAGTCTGCATAGGCTATCAATTTGATGAACGCCTCATGGGGATACGTGATAAAAATAATTAAAGCACCGAGATTCCATATTGGCAAAAGCAGAAAGTATCTCAAACGGAATACTAGAATTCTAAACTGGTGATTTTTATTTCAAGCCAGAAGCAATTATTTTTTCTCTGTGAGTCACATCTTTGTTATGGTCGTAAAAACCATTGAAGGAATTGTGAGCATGAAAGAAGTATTTATTTAACTTGTATCTTTTCAAGAATATGTCTAATGTACAAATAAAGACAGGTTACAGATGTTAAATATGAAGTATATGTAATGTAAACTAGTATAAACTATAAAACACACTGGTCGTCTGTGGTTGAAAGTAGCTATCATTCTGTTGTACTTCTGCACCTTAGGGTACGTAAAATTATATTATTACCTGCTCTACCACCTATATAAGGGCTCACCTTAACCCCAAATCCAGAAATCCAGCAGACATTTTCAGGTGAATGTAAAGATTCTTAAGTTCCTCTTGCTCCCTATAGCCCCACACAGGATATACTTTGAGATAAGTGAGGGGAGAAAATGAAGAGCATATCTTAACAGCATCGGCAGCCTAGGAGGTACCTGTCAATGCTGTGAACAAGAGGCCTCAGCCTGAAAAATTACATTTACATGTGTACAATGGTGTATGACACATGGGACCTGGGCACCAAAAACACCAGGTCTCAGATCACTTTACTAGCTGTGTGACTGTGGGCAGGTCACTTACCCTCTCTGAACCTCAGTTTTGTCCACTCTCAAATTGGGATAATAATCCCCAAACCAACTACCTCTCAGGCTTACTGTAAACTCTAAATAAAACAATAAAAAGGAAATGCTCCAAATGAAAGCAGTTTAGAAACTATAAAGTGCTTTATAAATGTTAGAGACTAAATGTTTTCCTCTTTTTTTTTTTTTTTTTTTTTGGGAACTGTTGTGGAGCACAGGCTCCGGACGCGCAGGCTCAGCGGCCATGGCTCACAGGCCCAGCCGTTCCGCGGCACATGGGATCTTTCCGGACCGGGGCACGAACCCGCGTCCCCTGCATCGGCAGGCGGACTCTCAACCGCTGCGCCACCAGGGAAGCCCTAAATGTTTTCCTCTTTAATACTTGTAAGGTATAAGAAATGTCAACAATTTTGTTTCTAAAATAATTCCACTTATAAGCTTAACTATGTCAAATTCGGTTAAATAGCCATCAGGTAACCATGGAGGAACAGCCAGGTCAATATAATAGGCCACTGCTATGATATCCTCAAGACTTTCCCATTTCGTGCCCTTCAGTGAGGTAAGCTGGGCAGCTTTATTGCTTTGAAATAACTGCTGCCTATAATTCTGCCCTTGTCATTCTTTTCAATCGTTCTGACTTGCCGGGCAGACATTTCCTGGCCAACTGAGCCGGTCACCTTCACGTTCCAGTAGTGTGCTTACGAGATCTATTTTAGCCCAAGATCCTAGGGTGCAAAGACCATAGTTAGTAATTGACTGTACAACAGGTTTTTAAACTGAAGTTTCAAATGAGATGGTAATTGTATAATCATCAGTTCCAAAATGAAGGTGAGGCAAAGTCTCCAGAGGGCCAGTTACAAAGAAACATACAGACTCCCTGGACCTAAGGGTCCAGGCTGAGGCTAAAAATAAGGAGTCAAAGAGTGGAGGAGGGGGAGGACGTATGAGAAAATTTCTTTGGAGTGTGGGGTTGCCAATTCCCTCATCTCAAACTCAGCAAGAGGGGCTTCCCAGAGACAGCAGTTAGGTGGTCGTGGGAAAACTAAAGCTCCATCCTGGGATAGCATGGAGGGGACTGCATGGACCTGCACTCTCAGAGTCTCAGGGGCAAGAGATGTGTGAGATTTCCCTGGGACAAGATGTGGGGCCATCTTGGGATCCATCTGAAGGGTCTGGAGTGAACCCTGGATTTCTAGGGGATGGGAAGGAGTTACAAGCAACCAATAGAATAGTACCGCACCCACCCAGAGTCTCAGGGAGAGAGGTCCCCATTAACAGGAAACTCTGAAGGACTCAGGAAAGACCCATGTGGGTTGCTTTAATCACAGGCCAGGCACAGCAAGCTCAAAGCCATCAGCTCCAGGAACGAGTGCTCTAGCTCTTGGCTTCTCCTTTCCCAACTTCCTGCCCACCTCCACCCAGGCTGGGTCTTAAGGAGCCTCTATTCAATTGGGAAGTGGTGAGCCTAAGCCAATCGCATCCCCTCTGGGAAAGCCAATTACAGACCTTAAGCCTGAGAAGGGAAGAGAGTGATGAGGCCTTACTTCCAAGTTAAGTTTGATGCATTTGTTTATATCTTGTACCCAACATTAGAATTTTGGAACGAAGCTGTGGTTGAGACTTAGTTACTAGAGGACTATCAGTTATCTATAAATGAGCAGAAAATACAACTCTACCCAGCTTTCCATCCAGGGGCAGGGGAAGATAACCAACACTGAATATGTTTTTAAGTGGCAGTGAGACACAAAACTAAAGTAGCGTTTGGGTCATATCTCACAAGTTGTGAACTCAAAGTATTAGTTATGGTTTATATTAAATGGGCAAAAGTCCCTTTGCACAATAGAGTCCAATGGCCAGTAAAAGGGACTTGATATGATAATTCAGGTCGAGTCACTAGAAAAGATTTCAACCCTGAAGAACGCAAATGCTTTGTTTCAGGCCCTAAAATTACCCAGTAATCTAATGAGTATTTATTGTTATATGTGAAATCCTGTTGGGTACTTTGAAGAATAATTAGATTCCTTTAGTTCAGGTTAGTATCATTTCCCACCTAACACCATGCCTTACGCATAGTAAGTGCTCAAAAATATTTTCAATTTAATTATTCTTTACAAGATACTTAGCACCAAGGGATGTGGCATTTTTCCAATGTTGACAACAACACTTCAGCTGAAAAATCCCCATATTTATAAAATGTGGTGCAATCCTGAATGGAGAGTGATTATGGTCTCACTTGTATTTAACACTGTAAAGTGTTGCTGAATGGTCTAACAGGAGAGAACAGAATTTAAACCAGAAACATATAAATGGGGTTCTTCTGCCAGTCAACTGTGATAATGCAGTAGGAGCAAAAAATGGCTGCTGATGGGAGGCCTAGACTTGAATCTACCGCTGTCACTCACTAGACCTCGGACCCCGATTTTGTTTCCTGTGAATGGGGATGCCAGGCTGGCTACCTCAGAGTGCCAGGGACGCTCAAAAAGATACTATACAGTGAAATACTCTTTGTAAACTCTAAAGTGCTTCACAAGTGCAAGGTCTTAATAATAGCAACAGTTTAACATTCGTTGACTGCCACATGCATAGCACTTTAAATCTGTTTTCTCATTCAATCTTCACAACCACCCCAAGACCTAGCTAGGTACTTTTATTCCCTCCATTTTACAGATGAGGAGAGACTGAGAGGGTTAAACAACTAGTTCAAGATTATACTGAACCGCAACTTGAACCAGTAAATCCTGAATCTTACTCCTAAACACTAAGCCGCTGTCCTGCTTATTGCGATTTAATACAGGCGCTGATATAAGGGCTCAATAAACGCGGTTCCGTAAATTGCTGATTTAAAAGCAGACGCCTTCCCACCCCCGCTCTTCCAAGCTTACCGGTTGCCCTTTCTCGCAGCACCTGATGCTCGTACTCCCGGCCACGGGCCCTCGCCCACGCTCCTCCCACTCCCCGCCTGCTGGCGCCCACGCCTCAGTGTTTCTACGCATGCGTTGGGGAGACCTGCGCAAGTCCAGTGGACCAGCGGGGGCTGAGGGACCTCTCAGACCCTCCTCGCCCGGCCCCACCCTGCTGGGCCCCGCCTGCTCTCGGTGGCTGCTGCTGCTGCCGTCGCCGCCTGGGGAAAGCTAGAGGATGAGTTGAATCTCCGCAGTTGTCACTGTCTCTACCGCTACCTACAGGTGCTTTGGGTCTGGCCGGAAGCCCCCTTCCCTGCGCCCACTCCCAACTCATTCCCTGGCCCACTCCGCCTGTCCAGCAGCTTCCTGGCTCTGCAGGGAGGCGGCCTGGGCGTCCCGGGTAAATAGTTTGTGTACGGTTACCATGGAGACACTGGCCGGCCCAGCCGAGTGGGCGAGCCAGCAGGCTGGCTAGCTGGCTGGCGGGCAGAGTGAAGATGCTGTTGCGGTCTGCTCTGGCCTGGACCGGTGGAGGAGGGGTAATTGCCGGGAGAGGGGAAGCCGCTGTCTGCGTGGGAGGTGAGGCGTCCCCCGCCGGTTCACCCGGCACCCCTCCTGCTGTCGTCCGCCTTCTGTCCCTGTATGGGGAGAGAGGTGATGAGAGTGTCCTGTGCACGCCTGTCGGGGTCGGGCCGCGGCTGTCTTTATTTCTATACACTGAGCATTTAGCCAAGTGCGTGGTGCTTAGTAGAAACTCAGTAGTATTTGTTGAATGAGAGTGATAGACTGAGGGACTTTGTTTAGCATACAGTGACCCAGCCAAGGTCACACAAATTGTACCTGGGCTCCTATAGGCAATACGTAGGGTCTTTTTTTTTTTTTTTTTTTTTGGAATTTTTTGCGGTACACGGGCCTCTCACTGTTGTGGCCTCTCCCGTTGCGGAGCACAGGCTCCGTGGCCATGGCTCACGGGCCCAGACGCTCTGCAGCACGCGGGATCCTCCCGGACCGGGGCACGAACCCGCGTCCCCTGCATCGGCAGGCGGACTCTCAACCACTGCGCCACCAGGGAAGCCCCAATACATAGGGTCTTAATAAATAAGTGTATATGTAACAATATGCACTAAAATATATTGCACATACATATAATGCCTTTTATAATCCATTCCTATGAGTATCACAGCACATCTTCCATCTCACCCTGATTTAGAATTATTTTACTTGGTAGAAAAGCAAGTACCACTCTTTATTTGTATCCTATTTTGTGGATCTATAAAATTCTGATCAGTTGTTTGACATAGCTGATATTCAGTAAGATACTTAAAATTCTTTTTTCACAAAGCAAAACACCCTGGTTTAAATTTTAAAACATAAAATGTATGACAACACTGAACAAACGTCATTTCCTTTCTTTTGCAATTTCTTTTTTTTAAATGCAGCTTTTCATTCATGGGTAAATTTTTTGTTGTATCCTTTTATCACACAGTGCTTGGACAGTATTTAATGTTTTTTAAGGGCCAGGCACCATGCTAAAGCCCTTTACATTAATTTTGTCATTTAATTCTCAAAACAATCCTATGAAGCAATTACTACGCACTTTTTACAGCTGAAGAAACTGAGGCTTAGAGATGTTAGAAGCCTTGCCCGAGGTTACATAGCTGCACATTGTCAGATTATTTGAACCTTTACTCCGGCATCTAAGCATTTAATCACTGCTTCTTTGGATACTCATATTAACACGAAAGTCATTCAGAATCATGGTAAGGGTCTTGAGTATTTGATTTGCAGGAAAAAGAGTATGGAGATGGCCAGTCTTTCCCCTGTTGCAAGCATCCTGATAGTGCCGTGTTACATTTAGCAAGAAGCCTGTTTCAGATGACTGTTAGCAGCAGAGGTAAAGACAGATCTTTATAATTAGGTATAAACTTATAAATGACAACGCACAACTTTTCCCCTAACCAATAAGAAATATTTTGTTTGAAAAGGCTGCCAGTTTCAAATTTCCTACCGCTGGTGGTGGTCATCCGCTAGAGGTCCTGTGGACATCATAAACTCAAGACAGTGATGCAAGACAGAACTCAGCTGCTTCTTTCCCTTCAAAGTGCACATCCCCTCCTGTTTTCTTTTATTTTTAAAAAAAAATATTTATTTATTTGGCTGTGCTGGGTCCTGCGACATGTGGGTTCTAGTTCCCCGACCAGGGATCGAACCCAGGCCCCCCGCATTGGAAGTGTGGAGTCTTAACCACTGGACCACCAGGGAAGTCCCTCCTCCTGTTTTTTTTGTTTGTTTGTTTGTTTGTTTGTTTTTGCGGTACGTGGGCCTCTCACTGTTGTGGTCTCTCCCGTTGTGGAGCACAGGCTCCGAACGCGCAGGCCCAGCCGCTCCGCGGCATGTGGGATCTTCCCAGACCGGGGCACGAACCCGTGTCCCCTGCATCGGCAGGCGGACTCTAAACCACTGCGCCACCAGGGAAGCCCCTCCTGTTTTCTTTTAAAAGGTCACCTTGCCCTCCCAACCTCCCTAAGTTTACATACCCAGTGTCACCTCTGCCCCCTTCCTGCCCTCTCAGATGCCAAATCCTGTTGGTTCTTGTGTTCTTGGTGCACCTTACTTGTTCTCATCTGTCTTCTTACTCTAGTTCACCTTCACTCCTATGCTTTGGGCTTTCAGTGCCCCATCCGCTAATCACAGCATTTATCAAGTCTTACTCCATGCTGGGCAACTTGAAGTGAAAGCAAGAAAGCAAGAAGGGGCTAAATTTGATCTCATATTACCCCATGGCATCAAGAATCAGATGCCATTTGAAATAAAGTCCCATGTGCTTTCTTAATCCACTGTAACAAATGCCTCCAATTCAGAAGCCATGCACCCTTCATCTGGATATTTTCTAGCTTGGGTCCGTGTTTGAAAATGGAGTCCAGCGATTACACAAATGCTGACTTTAAGCTGTACTTCATGTGAAGAGCTAAGGCTCAGAGTCTGGTGGGGCAACACCAGGTGCGCGGGCAATTCTAACCCAGTGAGGGGTGGGGTGTGCTAACAGAGACCACGGGGGACCTTGCAGAGTATGGCGGAGGGACACCTAGTTGAGGGTGGGAGAGGCATGTACAGGAAAGCTTTCTTGAGGACCTCTAAGAGTTAGCTGGGTGGTTATATAAAAACTGCCTGATCTTGTCCCTTCTAGTTTTTTCCATCCTGCCCATTCCTGCCATCACATCATGCCTCAACATCTTTTAATTTGCTTATCAGCTTGTATTTACTTTCCTGACCTGCCATTCAGTTCTGTCTCTGCTACAACTCCAGTTTTCATTTCCAGAGCTCCTTCCTCTCCAGCACACACCCCATATGTCCTGGATACTCTGCCTTGCCTCACTCATTGACTTGATTGGAAAGTCCTCCTCTATTCCAGCCCCAGTGTCAGCCATTGTCATTTGTTCAAATTCAGACCATTTTCCAGAACCTAGCTCAAGCATCACCTCCTCTAGATTGTCTGCCTGACACTTCCCAATCAGAAATCCCTTTCTCTTTCATAATCACATGGTAGTTATCTCTGTTTTTTGTATTGCCCCCATCAGTTTCTACCTTGTTTTAAAAGCAGGTGGGTACAAGCAGGACTGATACCCAGCTGGTTCACACCAAGAAAGCTGCTCTACTTGTGAAAACACCAGCATGTTTCTATATTGGTGTGTAAATAGCTGTAGCCCCAGGGCCTCTGAGTCCCCACCTTCCATCACCGCATCCAGTGGGTAATAGTTTCAATATCAGCCCTGGGCGTATGTCTTAGGTTGTGTGTGTGCGTGTGTGTGCGTGTGTGTGCATGCTATTGCTTAAGACTTTATCCGCCTCATAGAGTTAATTGAGATGATGTACTTGGGAGTACTTAGCACACTGCTTGGTATTAAAGTAAATGTTGAATAGCATTAGTGGTTGGTCCTTGCCTGAGAGTGAAGACAGTGAAGTCTGTGTTCCCAGAGATCCAAGGGGAGGAAACAGTTCATCTATACTAGCTGAATGGATTTGTTCCAGTTGTCAGGAGAATTTTTGTAAAGTTAAAATTTCTGTGATACTATCGTGTTATTGTGTTATGGTTCAGGCATACTTTACTATAAATAGACAAGCTTTCAAACTCTGATCGTTTTTTAAATTGGCAAAAACCATCTCTAATAAGAATTTGTAATTTAATAATTATAAAGAAAATACTCCCCCCCCCTGAAAAAACCCCCACTTCTTACTCAGTTCACTTGCATTATTGAGCATTTCCATGTTTGAGTTAGTTACTAATATATTAATATTGATATGATAATAGGTTAACTGAGCAGATACTACATTATTGAAACAGTTTCTCACAATATAGCTGCTAAAGTGGGATTTGCGGGGAAGAGAGAGGCAAAGGGAGAAAGTTGTGTTAGAAGTTGTGGTAAAAATTTACAGACGAAAAGATTTTTAAACCCATTATGTACATCGTTTCCAGCAGTATTTGATCAATCTAAACTCCTGTATGCCCAAATAATTTACGGAGGTCTTAGAATTTGACCTCCTTCATTACTCTATGAAAGGGTATAGTTTTCAATGTAAACTAAAATACAGCCAAGGACAACCTTAGTCAGGAATGATGGTGCGTTATTACTCATCCAAAGCACATTCTCTAATCTTAATTAGTTTTGCCAGATCACCTTTGGACATCCCTAAACTTATTAGTGCCGTGTGGGGCTAAGGCATCACAAACCTCATTTGGTCTTTGGAAGAAACTTGTTCATTTTACTGAAATGTCTCTTTTTCTTACTTCAGTGGGCCTTTTAAAGACAAACCAGCAAACAAACTTGCCATGGACACTGAAGTTGGATGTTGTGGTTCTGAATTTGTATTATTATGCATCAAAAAATTATATATATATACACACATATATATAGTGTGTATGAAACACTTTATATTTATTTTTAATAATTAACATTGAATATTTTTTAGGAAAGAGGATATCATATCATATTAGAAGTAAATGTACCAGGCCTGCCACAGTTTTTGTTAATTGTTCTAAAGTACATAATTCCGGAGACCTTGCTTAAATTGGAACTCCTATATCAAAAATTCCTAGAATAGTGTTGCTTATCTAGTAATTTATTACTGTTTTACTTCAACACCTGGCCTTTCCATAGGAAAGGAACAGCATATTGTTTGCAGTTATCATATTCTTTTCCTCAAAAACTCTTATGGAGGGTAGAACTAAACAAATGTTCTTGTTGTCTGTTGTTAAGTAACACCTTAATGTATAGAATCATAATACAGTTAAGTCCTCTTTAGTTGTCTAAGGAATCACCTGTAGATTCTACTTACAAAAATGGTGTCTTTTTAGTTTCCTTGGGCATATGTCACAAAACTTTTTTCTTTTTCGCAGAAGTTATTCTAAAATTGGGCAACTGAGATATATGAATAATTTACAGACCTCAGTCTCCCTGGAGATACAACATTTTTTTTTAATGAACACTGAATGTACTGATTAGAATTAAGTTTTTAAAATCTCAACTATTTTAAAGTGTAGAGCTGTCAGAGGTGTGTTGCCAGGTTAGCCAGGCCTCCATGGGCACACGAGCGTAAAGAAGGATCTGCATTCTCATGGCCCTTATGCGTGACTTTAACTTTTTAACCGAGGGCGGTGGCCTGGGAAAGAATCATTTGATATCGATATTCGGTATTTATTCATGTAGGACATTATCTCAAATTGAAGGTGATTTGAATCAACTCATTCAAATATATCATAGGCAAATGTAAGGCTGAACCTTTCTCTGAGGCTACATTTATAAAAGCTACATTTTTTAAAATGTACATTTATGAAAGCTGATATAGTTTGGATAGAGGCCCCATCTGACTGACTTTAATCTTTTTTTTTTTTTTTTTTTTTTTTTTTTGCGGTATGCGGGCCTCTCACTGTTGTGGCCTCTCCCGTTGCGGAGCACAGGCTCCGGACGCGCAGGCTCAACGGCCATGGCTCACGGGCCCAGCCACTCCGCGGCATGTGGGATCTTCCCAGACCAGGGCACGAACCCGTGTCCCCTGCATCGGCAGGTGGACTCTCAACCACTGAGCCACCAGGGAAGCCCTAACTTTAATCTTATACTAGCATTTTATGTGGAGGGCAGTGGGAAAAAAAAGGGAAACTTCAGTTAAACATTTTAGCAGAACCCCTCTGCCCTGCCACCCAGTGTGTTTTTTATAGATTGGAGACTATGAGATGGTTTTCCCTTCCTGGGGTGTCTTCTTTCACGATTTATCCTCTTTCTCTCCAGGTTTAGCTTTCACTCTAGGTCTCTTCCCTGCACGTCATTTCCCTTAATCGCATGTATTCCCAAAGGCATCACTGTGCACGTCAACCTATTTTTTTGAAAGCTCTTTTCCCTTCCTGATCTTCTAAGTGTAACTGCGTGGTAGGTTTTTAATTAAAAGTTGTGATTTTTTTTTTTCAAGTTTAATATACAGGAATGGTTTAAGTATGTATGGTTGGGTTTGAGCACTCCTTTCTAAATGACTGGATGAAAATAGTTGATATTTTGTACCCTATATTTGCAGGCTGTGGTGTCTACCTGAAGAACATTGCACTTTAAAAGGAAAGATGCTGTCTCCAAATGATAAAAAGTTAGAAAAGCTAGATCCGTTTTACCGACCTTCAGTGTCCGAGCAGAAGACTAGTGCAGAAATCATAAGTGAAGCACGAAATGCCTTAAGAACTGTTAGGACCCAAAGACCATTTACACCACGGGAAGACCAAAGAAAACTATTTGGACGTGCATCTTCAAGAACACCAGAAAATAGACCCCCGTCTTCCTTCAGGTATTTAAAATTTCTCTTGCCTATACACTCAAGTATATATATGTATGAAGATGATGTTTTCCCTTAATTCTAGTTATGGATAGTTGCTTTTCTAAGTGTGACTTCTGCTAATTATACCTCTTATATCTGTTCAAGATTTCTAAAGATATTTCCAGACCTTGGGTCCAAGAAGTTGCTTTGGTTTGAAATGGTTAATAATGATTGTCATACCAACTTTATAAGTGATATGAACAAAGTTTTTTAAAAAATTACAGTATACATTCCTTCTTTTCATTATTCAATATTTACAATCCTCCTAAAAGCAAGAAAAGAGTTGTTAATAAAATGTTTAAAGTACTATGTTTTTTAAAAATCGCTTCTTCCTTAAGGCTTATGCATTGAATGCTTTTACTTGTTTGGGGTCTAGAGTTAACTAACATATACTAGAAATTTTAAAAAATGATTCTTTACAAACTAACACTTCTCTTCTGTCTCCTATGCTAGCGTCCATGCATCCAGTTTTGAGTCCTCTGATTCCAGGCCCATCTTTGGCACACGTCTCAGTCCACTAGAGCTTGTGAGTACTTTATATTACCACAGGTGCTATGAAATGGCATTGGCCCTAGTACTTGGAATCAGCACTTCTATATGCTAAGAAAATGATCACATAGACCTAAATGTATTAATAATTTAATATGAAAGCAAATTCTTTTATACTTTTTCAAATACAATGGTTTGTATATAATGAAACACGTTTATTATTCACCTATAGTTTCGTAACAAAGAGGAATTTTAGAGATATATAGTAACTTGGCAAACAGAAATGTTTCACAGTATCTTTTAAATTATGCATATGTATTTTATTTTCAGTAGTTACATATACAAATAAATTATAGATGCATGTACATAATCAAAGATTTGTTACCAAGAAAACCCTCCAGCAGTCTTCCATCCCCTTATTTTTCATTCTCCACTCCCCAGTGGCTCTCACTTTAAACTCTTTTGGCACATTCTTTTGGTATTTACATCCAAATTTTAAAATAATACAGTGTCTTGCTGCTCTCTGACTTAGGAGCTTGGGGAATTATCTAATGACTTCCTGCTAGGGAAGATGAAGATTCAACCCTTGTCTGTCTTCCCACACACCTCCTCACAACACATTCACCCTTTCTGTCCCCACTGCTACTCCCAGTATAGATATATCGTAATTTTGGTTAGATCCCTTTTCTCTGAGTGTGATTATATAAATTCTGTTTATAGCTGAGCCTTGAACTAATGATGATTAATGATGATTACTTCTCCTTCCCTGCATCACTCTTTGTCTTCCCTGGTGTTAATAATTGCCTTGCTCTTTTAGTTTTGTATTATTATTGTTTCAACTCCAAACTCTTCTCCAGTGGCCTAAATTTCCTTCATATATTCAGACACATGAGGTATTGATTCATCTCCTTGGAGAACTTTTCACACTCCCTCCTGGACCACTTGCCCTGGGCATCTGCACACAGCTTGCTACTCCTTCCTGTGCTGGTTTTGTATTTCCTGTATCCCAAGTCCTCCTTTTTCTTGATTTACTCTTGTTTTAGCAGAGTACTCCCTCCAATACCTTCTTGAGAAAGGGTGTATGGGAAATGAATTATTTGAGACCTTGACTGCTGTTTTTTCTTTCTGGAAGTTTATAGGATTTTTTCTTTTTGTTCCCAGTGTTCTGAAATGTCCTGATGCTGAGCACTTTCAATGTGAAATCTTGTACCCTTCAGCTCTGGGAAGTGTCCTTGAATCATTTTGATGTGTCTTCCCCTCTTTTCTGTTCTTTTTGCCCTTTCTGGAATTTATTATTCGGATATAGGATCCCCTGGACTGGCCCTTCAATGTTCTTATTTTCTCTTTTCTGGTTCTCATCATTTTTTGGATGAGGCTTTATCTTCTAATCCTTTTATTGAGTCCTTTTCATTTCTGCTATGATATTTTTAATTTCCTAAAGCTTTTCCCCCTCTAAATTATCTTTTTTTAAATATACAGTATTCTGTTCTTATTTAATGGTTGCAGCATCTTATCTCAGTATATTAATGGTAGTTTTGATTTTTTAATTGTTTTCTTCTTTTAAAATCTCTGTTGCTTTTGTGTATGTTGGGGGGAGGGCTTGAAAAAGAGAAATTTATTTTCTCACAGTTCTGAAGATTAGAAGTTCAAGATCAAGCTAGCAGCAGGGTTGATTTCTTCTCAGATCTTTCTCCTTGGCTTATAGATGGCCATCTTCTTCCTGTGTCGTCACATGGTCTGTCCTCTGTGTCTCTGTTGCAGTTTTATATTTGCCTTGGTCTCTCTTTTTTTCGTAAGAGACTCTCCTCTGATAGCTCACGCTGCTTGTTTGGCTGTTCTTATTTGAGAGTGGAAGCATGTGGAATGGATTGGTCAACCTACAGGTGATACCTACCCAAACCTACATTTAGGGGGATTTGGCTGGGCTGTGTTGTTTGTGAGACCCTCAATAGCAATATCTTTAGGGCTTTCCTTGTGGGCTGCTCAATTCTCTGTAGAATATTTCTTGGAGGAGAAAGACTGGTTGCTAACTGTTGGGCTGCACCCTGCAGGCCTGCAACGCCTGCGCTTGCCCAGCTTTAAGACTGAAGAAAGAGCCCAGAGTCGGCAATAGAGACATCAGTTATAGGGGGCAATTTCTCTGGCTCATTAGTTACCAGGGGAACCAGCAGGGGTGCATGCCCTTCACTTCCCCTTTGATAAGCTATCAGGTGGAGATGTTCTGATCTAAAGACTAGAACAGTCACCAGCGGGGTCAGGGGCGAATATGTAGGAAGGTCAGTCATGTGAGTAGGGTTTAGGTGAAGCAGATGCTGCTCATGCAGGGGATGTACAGAGAGCAAGAGATCAGTCATTTTGAGTGGCCTGACCATACATACACTGACTTCTAGGAGCCAGGAGGAAGAAGGTAGGAATGCCTAGCATTCCATATGTAAATATTCAGTTAACATCTGTGTTTACATTAAGTACCCTGACTCTTGACTGTGCCTGGTTAGCCTGATTCAGAGACCCTCTGTTTCATCCTCTCCGAAGAACACACTCCCCATCTAATCCTGGGTTCAGTAGCCTGACTGCGTAGAGCTGGGAGGGAAGGAGTTACACAGACTTTCAACCAATTTTCCTTAGGCACCCCTGCCTTTATGCCCCTGCTACCGCAAGTACCTGGTGATACCAGTTCCTTAGACTTTCATGGAACTGGGGCGTCAGCCAAGCTGCTTCTCAATTTTTATTACTGTTTATGTGTGTGTATGTTTGTGTGTGCATATGTTTGGGGGCTTTTTGGTTTTTGCGGTACGCGGGCCTCTCACTGCTGTGGCCTCTCCCGTTGCGGAGCACAGGCTCCGGATGCGCAGGCTCAGTGGCCACAGCTCATGGGCCCAGCTGCTCCACGGCATGTGGGATCTTCCCGGACCAGGGCACGAACCCGTGTCCCCTGCATCGGCAGGCGGACTCTCAACCACTGCGCCACCAGGGAAGCCCCGTATGTTTGTTTTTGATGAACTATTTTAAAGTAAGTTGTAGCCCTTATAAGACTTTTTCCACACAAAGTTAAGCATGCATCTCATATTAACAGGGACAGTCTCCTACACCACAGTGCTATCATCACAGATCAGAAAATTAACATTACTCAGTAGTATCATTTAATGTATAGTCCATGCCCAGATGACCCCGATTGTTTCAAAATGCATCATATATTCCCAAAGCACTCATCAAAATGCCTCTGTGAGGAAGATTATACTTGTTCTTATATTGCAGATGACAAAAATAAGATTCCAAAATAGGAAGCATGAACCAGTGTGCAATAAGTATTGTATTTTGTCAGCCATCGTTGACGTATGGTTTCTTGTACCTACAGCCTTGGAAACCACTTGGGTTTTGAGCCAGCAACAGCAAGAGGGCCCCCGGTTTAGCAGCCCAGTAGGTCTGACTTGTTGAAGAGTGGCTCTCCATTCTACAGTTCTGTCGTTTGACTCCTGTGCTTTGTTTTTTTTTTTTTTTTTTTTTTTTTTAAA
>NW_020172162.1:4135627-4150139 GCF_003031525.2 Neophocaena asiaeorientalis asiaeorientalis
CTAAATTTCTAGAGTTCACATGGTCCCTGTCAAAGTATAGTTCTTGGACTGCAGGATTAGGTGTTAGGCAAAGCTAATGTTGGCATTTGCCTCTGTTTAGGATCACTGCAGTTAAATTTCTTTACTGCAGAATGGTTGGGTGCTATGTGCAAATCAGGCTAAGAATAACTCCGTTAGTTTGAGTTTTTTTGTTAGAGTGGATTATTTAAGGGTCTCAGGTATATTTCGTTTTAAACCATAATTAAAGTTTGGAGCTCCCAGTCAAAAAAACCTGAAAGTGGCCTCATAACTACCTCCCTTCCACCTTTTCTCCTCCTTTCCACTAGACCTTTTAAAGAACCCTTTGACTCTGGTGACCACTAAATTGACAAAGAGGGGAGATCAGGGGCAATGGGAGCCCAGGGAGAGGGAGGGAGGTAATGACCCCTAGAGGGTGGGGGAGGGGTGGTACATACTTAAGTCCCTTAAGGATGCAGTTGCTGAAAGAATTTGTGAAGACCTAAACAATTGAATTTCAGCACTTTTTGGATCTGGGACACTTTCTCAGGCTGGTTTGCCTTTTAATAGTTCCTCGTGCAGCAGTCAGGGAAGAGGGACCCATTCCAGCTCCTACATTTAACAAATCCTCTCAACCCTTTGCACCTGTAGGCTGACAGCTCTCTCTGTCCCCTCCCCGACCACCCCCTCCCCTTATCGGCCTGTGCTCCTCCCACAGCCTCCAGCAGGTGTGGGCTGCCTACACTTAGAAGCGCCCTGGACTTCTGAGAATGACAGGAGAACTGACACTCCTGGTCCCGGCTCACCAGGGTTCCCGTTAGCACCTGTAATCTTACAAGTCAGGGGTAAGCACTGCAGTTTGCAGTCTGCCATGAGCATTTATATCCACCTTCTATGTAGGTGTGCCGTGCACAGCTTTCTCTTCCCACGACAGCTCTGAGACGTCGGGCTGTTGTGTAGTGATAGTTATTTCCATTCTGCCACTCGGGTTAGTTAGCTGATGTTCCAATTTACAGGGTTGTGTAAAGTAGGAAAAGAGATTGAGGAAATAGGAAGTTTTGTCTTTCATCATTATCATTGTCAAAACAGAGTTCTCCTTATGTTTCTGAAACTTACAAAGCCTAGTTATTTAAGCTCCAAGTATTTTTTTTTTTTTTGGCTGCACCATGCGGCATGTGGGATCTTAGTTCCCCGACCAGGGATGGAACCCGTGCCCCCTGCAGTGGAAGCATGGAGTCTTAACCACTGGACCACCAGGGAAGTCCCCAGGTATTTTTATTAATTAAACTTTTTATTGACATACTGAAAAGACACATCATAAGAGTAGAGCTTGATAAATTTACGCAAACTCCGCAGACTCGGTAACCAGCGTTGAAGAAGGAAGAAACAGGCCATTACCAGCGCCCCAGAAACCACCTTCCCAGGGTGACCACCGTTCTGACTTCTCACAGCACAGATTAGTTTCAGCCCGTTTTTGTGTTTTATAGGAACCAAGTTCCAAGTATTTGACAAGTAAAACAAAACTGAATATATTTTTTAAAAAAAAGGGACTTAGAAGCCCATATATACCTTTGGACTAGGGGAGGTCCAGGGTAAGAAAGAGCAGAATGCGAATGTCAAAGCAGTGTTTTTTCTTTCACTGTTTCTGAAACGGAAGGGTGACATTACAGCAGTAAATCACATGCTGGGAGTGACAGAGGAGCCCAGAGGACCTGTGGAGAAAATCATAGTAATAGAAATGCACCTACAATTGCCACATCCAAAGAGGTGTGTGTGTGTGTGTGTGTGTTCTGTTGCCTTACAGATTAAATTACAGCAACTTTCTGAGATGGGAGGTCTTGGACCCCCTTTTCCAGTCCTCATGTAGAGTGGGACCCCACCTTCCCAGCTGGTGATCCGGAGGACCCAGGTCAGAAGCTGGTCAGGGCCCACTGTGCTGGGATGAGAGTCAAGGCCAGCCAGACCCCTTAAATATTCTAGGGGGTTTGTCTTCATTGATTGGGTTGTTCTATGAAAATAGTCTTTCAGTCTTCAAGGGACTCTAGCAGTTTCCTCTAACAGGACAGATCTTGAAATCTGACTTTTCCAGTACCTTGGTTATATGCCAGTCACTGGCTAGTATTATGACACGAAACTTGAGGGAGGTAAGGTTCTCAAGTGAAGATTTAAACCCACTTGCAACATTCTCTGAATTATAAAATGAAGTGAATTTTACAAGAAAAAATTTTTACTCTTGTGCTTCAAAAAAGCCATTTTGCCCCACAGAGTGAAAGAACATTTTGTAGAACCTGGCGTGATAGAAATTGGTGGCTTGTTTCGTCTTCCCTTGGAGAATTAAAAGTGCTTCACATGCATCACTTTATATTTTAAGTAGTCCAGTGAGGTATAGCTTTAAATGGGATACATAATTTAGTAAAGGTCCGTAGTAAAATGGAACTAATTTTTTATTATGCAAGCAATGACTAATATTGCACTAGGAAAATAATGCCTTTTATCAAGGAGCAGTTAAGGGGATTTATCTTGCCATCCAGAGATAATTCGGTTATTCCCTTCTGGGTAAAAATTAGCATTGCAAAACCACATTTTCTATTTTATAAGATCGTTTATTTAGTACCCAAAACATTTCTAATAGTTACGGCATCTGTAAAAGCAACCATTTACTTTGTCTGCATTATTATTATTTGGCAGACTTCTCGATCTTTGTTTCAGATGCAAGGTACCTGCAGAGTACAGACATTTTGAGATAAGAAAACCTTGAATCCACATTCAGTATTGAGAAGGTTATACTTATGTGTTTCATCTTTCATAATTAAATGTAAAGCACTTATTTGCCTATATCATGCTCTTAGATTTTTTTGTTGCTATTAGTTTCATGGCCTAAGTCACATTCTTATGAATATTTTGTAACAAATTAAGGAGGCTGTAAAGTAAACCGACTCTTTATTAAACAAATATAATTTATGCAGATAGATGAGTGTTGTCTCTTTCAGAATAAACCTCTCTGAATTCGGGATCTTTTTTCCAGCAAGGCTGCCTCAGGATCTAGGGCCTTAGCTTTTGAGACTTAAAAGTAACTTGGAACCAAATCTGGTAAATATGTAAAGGGTGAGCAGCTTACCGAGATATGCTAGGGAGGAAGCTAGCATATCTTGAGTCTCCATAAGAAGACTTGTATATACATCAGTGCCCCTGCAAGAAGGGAACTGTTGTCTCCATTTGATAGCTGGGCAAGTTCAAAGAAGTAAATGGCCCACCCAAGTTCACATAACTAGTAAGTGGGTTTGATCTCAGAGTCATTTACTCTTCCTGTCTATTATGCTGATTATTTTATTTATGCTTTTTTAACTGTGTCTAGAAGAATGTATCTCTATAGTCATAAAACCGATTTTTTTTTGGTCTGGTTTATGAACTGTTTACAGATGTAAATGACCAAGAGGATACAAAAAATATTTAGAAAATTGTTACCGTTATTGAAATAAGCAGCTTCTTGAGAGGAGAACACTAATATAGATGTCTGTGTTCTATTAATGTATATGAGAAAATGAGTGAAATTCTGTGTCATATATGATAGAGGACCTCACCCATTTTTCTAAATTATCTGACTTGAATGTCACACTAGAGTTTTAAAAAATTTGTTAGTTAACCTGTTGGATTGAGAGTCACTCACTTCGCACAGTATATGAGTGACTTGAGGAACTTGAACTTGACTGCTTTTGGCTGGAGAGCCAGAAGCACTTGCTGCATAAGGTCGTGCTTTCACAGACAGATAATCTTGTTGCCTTGGACCACCAGGCAACACTGAAAGTGGGAGTTTAGGCCCCTGTGAGGCTGCGGCCCCAGGTTGGGTTGGAGGCCACTGCCACCTGGAGGTTAGGCCAGAGGGTGCTCTGGGTGGCACAGTGCTTGGTGCAGGTGGTTTTAAGTCTTTAAGGAACTGGAATTTTGCTAGTAATGTCCCTTTTCTAAGGGTATCAGCATAGAATTTTTGAGATGTAGCAAATAAAACATTTTCATAAGTCCAAGACTACTTATTGCTCTTCTGTTTTGTGACGTTTTAATCTACATTGTTAAAAAAATTTTTATATCATTAAAAAGATACTTCTGTCGAGTCCAAAATATATAAAGGTAGTATTTAAATTCCACACAGTTCTTGGCACATACGGGTGCCCAATAAATGTTTTCTGAGCTGAATCGAACACAAAAATTTACAAAGTATGTTGAATGTACTATACCATATTTTATAGTCTCTTGTAGAGATCTGTTTGCTGGCATGGGTAAACCATTTTTTTTCAAATACACTAAGCAGGACAGTAGAGTATTTCGTACAATATAATTGACAAAACAATAAAAAAGTGTTATATACCTAACACATTAAGTAAGGTGGGCTAATGAGATGGAGAACCAGGGGGCTGGGGAGAAGCCAGGCAGGAAGCCCTGTGCTCCTCTGGAAGTGTCAGGGCCAGCTCCGGCTGGTGAGTCTTATTCAAGACAAACTCGTGCCAATCATTAAAAAAAAATCTCTTTCCAGAAACCAAAAACTCCAGCATCTCCTGCCACAGAAGAGGATCCCTGCCCTTCCTTTCCAAAACCCCCAGTGGACCCCACGAAGACTAGAAGGATAAGCAGTGCCCGGGCGCGCTTACTCAGGGCGGCCTCGCAGGGGGCTCTTCTGCCAGACGTGACCCTTCCTCCTGCTCAGCGTAAGGCCACATGACATCCTTTAAAACCTGGGGGCAAGCATGTTTCTTGAGTTTGCACACGAGTTATTTTTATATGATGTTTTTCAAACTGCACATGATTTTTTATGTTAACTTCGTTAATCTTGTGCAAAAGCTGGTTAAGAAACATTTTATGGGTGTTCATTAAGGTTTTTTTAAAAAAAGTTACTTGGGGCTTCCCTGGTGGCTCAGTGGTTGGAGGTCCGCCTGCCGATGCAGGGGACGCGGGTTCGTGCCCCGGTCCGGGAAGATCCCACATGCTGCGGAGCGGCTGGGCCCGTGAGCCATGGCCGCTGAGCCTGCACGTCCGGAGCCTGTGCTCCGCAACGGGAGGGAGAGGCCACAACAGTGAGAGGCCCGCGTACCGCAAAAAAAAAAAAAAAAAAAAAAAGTTAATTGGGAAAAAAAGAATATTAGGATAAGTGTTCTTTAATGAATGCGTTTACCTATTGATATATTGGAAATCATTTCTAAATTAGAGTTCAAAAAGTTGTTAATTTCATTAGGCCTATTTAAGATTCATATAATGTACGCTAAGCTTAGGTCTTTGAAAATACCTTTCTGATCCCATGTGAAAATGTAAGCACAGGTTGAATGGGGCTTATCCTGTGGCCACAGAAGTGCTGGCATGTGTCTAAACCTGGAAACAGAGAAGCTAAAAGCCTCACATCCTAAGGAATGCCCCCAATAATTGGAATCACCCCCTGTCCAGGGCACACTAAGAGTTTTTCAAACTGTAGGAAATGTCCGATTAGTTGGATGACAATCGATTTAGTGGATCACACCAACATTTAAAACAATGAAGTAGAATAAAATAGAATGGAAAATGTCAGGGCATATTGCAGACAATAAATGTTAGTATGGCTTCAAGGACTTGACTTCAGTCACGTACATGTGTGTTCAGGATCATATTACACGTTTACTATACATTATATTTATATTGCAAATTTATCATTACTATATGTAGCCCCAAAAGTTAGAAATCCACTTTAACAGGGGCTGATAGAATTGGCCCTCCTTCAGTCAACAGGATAGATGAAGAGGAGGGATAGGTTTACACTCAGAGGAGATAATCTGAAGATCCCGAAAGTTACAGGCCACCACCTTAGGATCCTACTTGTTTGACATACAAGCCTTTTCTTTTAATTAGTCACCAACATTTAAATGTAGAAGATTTCATGGAAGAATCTAGATGTATGACTTTTTGTGAAAAATTGGAAGATCTCGCAACGCTGGGCCCGCTTTCTGTGCAGCCCCCATGGGGAGTGATTGAGCTGAGTAGCCCCCAGCCCCATTAGCCCGGCATATGATCTGCAGTCCCCATGTCTCCCCCGCCCACTGCACTCATTTTCCTGTCTGGTCCCTAATGATCCCTGATGCAGCTGAAGAGGTAGAATCAAGGAGAAAGGAAAAGACAGAGACAGCGCAGGGTGTGCGTGCCACACCTCGATGGCGTACGGAGTGTGTAATTAGGCAACCTGCTTTACCTTGATGTCCCAGTTTGTTTCTTTTCTAACAGTCAATCAGGTATTTATTGAGCCCCTACTAACTGCCAGGTGCCAGTCTAGGCCAACAGAGTCCTGCCCTCAAAGAGCTTGTGAGGGGAGACAGGCAATAAACTGGAAAGCCAAGAAGTAAGACAGCAGTTGGGTTCTGAGTGCTAAGAAGAAGGTGAGCTAGATGCTGGGCTAGGGGGTGACTGTGGCAGGAGGAATCGTGTCACCTCTGGAAGGTGTCTTTGAGGAAGTGGCCTCTGAGTTGAAATGTGAATAATGAGGAGAAGGCAGCCGGGTGGAAATCTGTAAACACAGTGCCCAGGCTGAAGCCGAGGCCGGAGATGGGCGCAGACTCGGCTGGTGGACCCCAAGGCCCATGTGGCTGGAAGGGGGAGGGAGCTGAGGACACAGGGCCCATTCAGGGCCGGGCCAGGGGGGACATGGCCAGGACTTTATTCTTTCTGCAGTGAAAAGCCAGGGCAGGGTTTGAGCAAGGGAGAGACATCATCTGATTTCTGTTTCTTAATAGTAGCTGCACGTTTAGACTCACCCGAGGGACTTTTCAGATGTTGCACCACCAGGGCCCCAGTCAGACCAGTTACATCAGAAAGAATTGGTACTTACGGGAGCTGAGTCCTTGCCAAGGTGAGAGGCAATGGGCTCAGGAGCCACGGTGTAGGGTGAGGTCAGACTCAGATAGGAACAGGGTCACTTCTTGTAAACAGGATGGCAGAGCTGGAGTGAGGGTTGCTGAGCTGTTGTTTATCAGATGTTTTTGCTTCTGAGCCTGAATGCCGCACACATTTAACTCTCGGTGGCTTCCATTTGAAAATCCTGCTGCTTGCTGAGCTGTTGCCATGTATGTGAAGGTGACAGGAGAGACAGATGTTTCCCCACCAGCCGAGGCACGTCTCTGTTTCTGTTCTTCCATCCACCCTGTTGGCAGTTGCCCCCTTCACCACTCCCATCATCCCTGGGGTCTGCGTCAGCACCCAGGAAACAGAGGCAGTAAAAAGTCATTGTCTTTTAAAAGCACACATCACCCAATTTAAAAAACCATTCTAATGCTCCAGCCTTGGACTCATTTTCCTTTGTACAGGAGCTCCCTGGGCTTGTTTCAGAGTCCCTATTGTTTAGAAAAGGTATCCTTTGTTGGGTAACAGGCTATAAAGGCCTGTGGTGGAGACTGAGACAGAGGGAATGTCCCTGCCCCTGGTGTGAAGTCATTAGTAGCTGACACCTCCCCAGGCAGGGCTGGTTTGGTGCCGTGGCAGGTTTGGAATTCCTGTTTGAAGAAAGTGAAAGAAAAGATGTGTGTCGTCATGTTTGTAGGGCCAGCAGTTTAATCACTTGTGTTCAAATAGGGTTTTTGGCTGGAGGTGACCGTGTTGCTAACGCCTCCCTTACTCCAGCTGGACGGAGACCTCAGTGCAGGCTCCACCTTCTCACGATCTCTGTCATCTTAGCCACCATGGACAGGTTTCCTATGTGGGCTTCCTAAATATCCCCGGGTCTGTATTCTCCATCCCAACACTGCCCCACTGCTTTTATCACCTCTTGCCTTGTCCCTGGTCATCCAGCGCTCCTTTCCTGCTCCACCCTCCGCTTGCTGGGGGGCTGCAGGTGGGTCAGCACAAGGACCCTGGCCCTTGGAGCAGCCAGCAGAACGTGGGCACCAAGCGCCCACGCAGACATGGCTGTGAGCAGCAGCCTTGTCCCTTCATCCCAGTGGGCCATGAAAGACGATGGTTTTCTCTCCGTGTGCCATAAGGGACAAGAGGTCGGGAAGCAAATAAAAATTAGATTTGCATCATCTTCTTGCTGAAAACCTTTCAGAGGGCCCCCCGTGCCTAAAGGAGAGCTTGCCAAACAGTTCCAGGGAACACTTTTGGCAAAAATATTAATAGCTTTTCCTTGGAGGAAGGGTCCTGTGCTCAATCTGTGCCTACTTCCCCTCCCTCTTGGAGAGCCACAGTGCACGTGAGCATGTTAAAGGGTGGGGAAGGCCGTCTAGTAAAGTCACCTGTTTCATTTAAATTCAGCCCAGCATTTTACAAACCTACTTGACTGTGGAATCTGTCTTCTGGGGAACACAGTTTGGGAAACACCGACCTAGCGCAGAAGTTGGCAAACTTCTTCTGTAAAGGGCCAGAGAGTGAATGTTTTAGACCTAGTGGGCCACAGAGTCTCTGTTCAACCTACTCAGCTCTGCCATTGCAGTAGACTGATTTATGGCTGCTAAAATCTGAATTTCATATAATTTTCACATGTTACAAAATATTGTTCTTTTGATTTCTTTTTTTTTTTTTTTGCTCAACCATTTAAAAATATAAAAGCCATTCTTAGCTTGCAGGCTATACAGAAACAGGCGACAGGCCAGATTTGGTGGGGCTGCAGTTTGCTGACTCCTGGTCCAGGGGATGAAGTCTTCACTGCAGCGTGCATAGTTCTGCCCCAGCCTAACATTCCAGGCCCTTCTCGCCCCTCTCCTTTGCCTGCCTACACCCCCTGCCTCTGGTCTGCGCACCAGCAATATGGAACCCTTACAGTTCCCCACACCCATCCTGCTGTTTCATGCCTCATGCAGTCTGCTAAATAATTCGCTGGACCCAGGCATAATGAGAATGTGGAGCTCTTTGTTCAAAAATTGTTTAGAATTTCAAGATGGCAACAGCAAATCATTAAACCAAGTTCAAGGCCCTTCTAAGCATGGGGTCCTGCTTGACTGTACAGCTTCGACACACTTGAAGCTGACTCTCACGCCAGACTTTTGTTCCCTTTTCTCAGAACTCTTTTTTGGCCTCCTATTAACCCTTTGGAAAGCTTTTCAGGCTCCACCTTCTCTATGAATCTTTCCCTGACCAACTCCAACCCCTCAGGACTCCCCTGCTCTCTTACTCGTCCTTACCCGGCGCAGGCCACACTGTACTGAATCTCTGTCTGGATGCATCTGCCTCTCTGTTTCCCCTACTAGACTGAACAACTTCAGTAGGAAAAGGGGTTTTCTCTATTTGAAGCCCGAGAGCATGAAACAGGGTGTAGTCTATAGTAAGTGCCAAAGAAAATATCTGTGAAACAGGACAGTTCCTACACGGTAAGGCTACTGGTTGTAGAATCCTTTTGAAGTGTACCACGATCTGTTACAAAATTGGTACAACATGCTGCACATATTTTCCAGAGAGACCTAGAGCATCGTTACTCATGTTCAGTTGAATGGTGGACATCTAGCGGGAGTAAGAGTGAGCCCCGGGGCCACTCTTTTTTTTTTTTTTTTTTTTTTTGGGAGCACAGGCTCCGGACGCACAGGCTCAGTGGCCATGGCTCACGGTCTCAGCCGCTCCGCAGCATGTGGGATCTTCCCGGACTGGGGCACGAACCCGTGTCCCCTGCATCGGCAGGCGGACTCTCAACCACTGCGCCACCAGGGAAGCCCCCCGGGGCCACTCTTCGCTGTAGTAATAACTGACAGCTCGCTCCAGTAGATTGTGAAGACAGAGGGGCTGCAGCTCCTCTGTCCACAAGTAGGGTTGCATTTTTCCCTCTAGAACAGAAGCTCCATGGTGGCTGGGACTTCTCAGTTCACCACTGGACCACCAGCCCCTGCAACAGCATCTGGCACATGGCAGTGGATGCTTCATAAATATTTGTGGAGTGAAAGAAACGAATACTAAAATACAGGGACAGGCTAACAATGCTTTGTAACCTAAAATGAAGTATGTGCTTTGTAATTCAGACCTAAAGATATTTAAGGTTGTCTGGTGCTGTGGAGAGAGCCCTGGACTAGAAGTCAGGATTCGTGGGTTCCATTAATAATAGTGATCATAACTTCTGGGTTTTGAGTGTGCTAGCACCACAGAAGTCACTTTACCAGGCCATTATCACTTGGGGACCACTTGAGGAAGGGGAGAGAAGCTGAGTGAGCTGCCTGCATCACACAACCTGTACTTGACCCCAAGTCTGATGGAATGCCAAGCCCATGCTCTCCCCACCATACAGTCTCGGCTCTCCCCGAACCTGCTCTGTGACCTTAGACTGGTCACCTTACCTTTTGGGTTCTCCATTTTCTCATCTGAAAAATGAAGGTTAGACTAGCCAATCTCTAAGGTTCCTTTCTGTTGTAAAATTCAGTGTTTGGCAAGCGTGGAGCTTAGAGGAGCAGACGAGGTGGGTTTGTTATTGGTTTGATGGTTCAAGTGCAGAAAAGGAAACCTTGAGTCATTTTGGAAAAGCTTGCAAAACTATTTCTCTATATGAAGCTCATCCCTCTTGCCCCTTTGAAAAACATATTTTATCATGGACTAGAGTATAGTAGCAGCATCGTGGGTAGGCTATTCCTAATGTCACTTTGCTGATGAAGAAACAGTGTTGTATTTTAAGTCTAAGGATCTGTAGCCGTAAACACAGTAGGTGTTTCAGTTCAGAGACTGGACTTCTTTTTTGCAACTTTATCTTATTCCTTTTTAGAAAGCCTTCTAAGTGTTTCAGTGCCCTCCTGTGTCCCCGCCTGGGAGTCGTCTGCTGGGCCTCCAAGAGCCGGCCCCTGCTTCTCTGATCACCTTTCTCCTCCCCTTCCCGTCACACACTCCACTTGAGCATGCCAGGCACACTCCTGCCTTTGGGCCTCCACACCAGCTGTTCCCTCTGCTGGAAGTACTGTCCCTCATCATCTGATGGCTTGATGCCTTACCTCCAGTAAGGGTTTGCCTGCCATGCCCACCTGTTCAAAATTGCTACCTGCCCCAATTCCCAATCCCCTTTTACCCTTCTCCACTTTTCTACTTTTTCTTTTTTCCATAGCACTTATTATCTATATATTTCATTTATTATGGTCTGTTACTTATTGTCTATTGTGTAAACAGGTGTATTGTTAGGATGTAAGCCCTATGAGGGCAGGGATCTTTGTTCTGTCACTGATGCATCCCAAGTGCTTAGGACAGTGCCTGACATCAGGAAGGTACTCAATAAATATTTCTGAATGAAAAGTTACTAACATGATCAAATTCAGGAAGAAGAATTGTTATGGGACACAGGAGTATTTATGTGGACTTAGGTAGTTCATAAACCTCAATTAGAGTAGTTACCTACAGGTAGACTCAAAGCTAATAGAGCTAAGATTCTATTCATTTTTACCTGCTATATTGATGATGTGAAACCTAAAATAGTGGTGAGGTCTAGCATACGTTCAGGGAGGCTTTATCCGTACAATTCCAGACTTGATCACTATAAGTCATATGTAGTTTTTTTGTTTGTTTTTTTTTTTTGCGGTACACGGGCCTCTCACTGTTGTGGCCTCTCCCGTTGCGGAGCGCAGGCTCCGGACACGCAGGCTCAGCGGCCATGGCTTACGGGCCCAGCTGCTCCGCGGCATGTGGGATCCTCCCGGACCGGGACACAAACCCGTGTCCCCTGCATTGGCAGGCAGACTCTCAACCACTGCGCCACCAGGCAAGCCCCATATGTAGTTTTAAAATTGTATAAATTCTTGGATTGAAAAAAATATATTGAAAGATAGTGATTCCTAAAATAAGAAATGCTTTGACAAAACGTTTCCTTGGTTATTACAGCAAAGAGAGTGGAATCCAAAGAAACAGTTACGATGGGGGACTCTGTGGTGAAAATACATGGGATTTATTTAACAGAATCAAATGCCATTGGCCACTTGAGTCACCCACCTCAGCTAACGTATGACGGAGACTTCGGTGAAATCAAGGAGCAAGAAATTTTCAAAGGGGCAGCATCCTTGCCATCTCATCTCAGAAGTGGAAGGTCAGTATTCTTTTCATTTAACTTTCCAGTCAGGACAACTATGTCATTTACCAGTTTGCTCTCCGTCTTATGTAGATGATTGATTTGCATTTTCCCCTTTTATATAAACAAAATTTAAGTTAATGATGCATGAGTAGGAGAGATTTCTTCTCACAGCTGAATGGGGTTGATTTTACATCTCGCTCTTTAATCCTTAGGAAAACATTCATACCTGCCAAAATGCTGCTTTGATAGGACTGTCAGAATAACGTCTCTGCTTTATTTGGGCTGTTCCAGCAAGCCCTCGAGTGATGACTGATCATTCTGTTTGTGTTACTTGGGATTCTTGCCCGGGCTGGAATGTCTCATTACCTCCCTTTAGGTTAGTGCGCTGTTGTTGACTCCACCAAAGAGTGGACACTTGATTTATTTTATTCTCCAGTAGGAACTTGGATTAGAATATTGATTTTGGAAACTAATAGTTAAAACAGGAGAGCCCTATGGATTTCTCTTATCTATGATATCTCACTACTAATCCCTCATAAAATGAATGATTGAGGGTTACTCTATTTCATACCATGTTCCTAGATAAGGCTTTTTTCACCCCAGTCTGTGATCCTTTCACCCCCATCCCATCTAGGAACCCCTAAATTCATACCGTGTTCCTGTATAGGGCTTTCTAGGCTTCCCCTAGAAAATTGAGGAGCAATTTTCCTACCATATTAAGAAGTTGTAGAGAATGTTCACTGTATGGACTGTGTGAATTCTTACACTGGTATTTTCCTAAAGAAGCCTTGACTAACTGGGGAGCCAGGGTGGGGAACAGAGCAGGCTCTGTTTTCCAGTCCCAGCCAGTAGTGATGCTAAGATAGGCAGAAGGTCTTGCACTGGACAGGGGCACTCAGTTAGAGATATTTTTCTACGACTTTCCATTGGGTCATTGTGGGCAACTGCCCAGTTCGAATTTGCTTAACAAGATTAAATTCCATGGGCCATTTTAAGACCAAATGCTTGTTGCCCTCACTTAGATTTGGGTCTGACTTTGGCTTGTCCACATGTTGTGTGCTTAAAACTCCTCCCACCCCTACTGGCTGCTTGGCAGCTGGTTAGTTTAGCTGAACTGACCTTGTCTGCTGACACAGCCTGAAGAGCTTTGCACACACAGAATTTATATTAGGCAACCTAGTAGTCCTTGTAATGTCGCTTTGCATTCAGAACATTTTTTAAATTAAAGTAAAAATGAAATGTCTCCTTAAGTGGAAGAGGACTTCAAATTGGGACTTTGGGAGTTGAGCACAAAACATCAAACTAGCCATTGCGACAAATCTTTTCCAGTTAGTGAATAAGAATAGGCTGCGGACCTCAGAGCTTAAACATAAAAGGCAGCAGGAAAACTTGTGTTTCTTTCAGCAGTGAACTGAAAAGGAAACATTTATCTTGCTGCACCCATCCTTACAGTAATTAAAGTTGACTAGGAAAAACCAGACAAGAGCTGTTTTCTTTTTTTCTTTTTTCTTCTTGCAAGCCTTCAGATGTTGCAGTATAATCTGGCAAGCCAGGGTTCATTATGTCTTCCTCAGTCTGGGACAGCAAAGGCATTTTCAGTTACATATTTTATCCCACGAACAGCAAAGGAGAAATCAATTAGGGACTGGAGGCACTTCTTCCTGACTGTCCAAAATTATGAGGCCCTGGCGGCAGCACTAATTGTTTTCTTTTTGCCTTGTTAGGATGGCTTTTGCATCGTATAGTGATTGTGTCTGTTTTGGGTTTGCCATACACCCTGGCAAGTTTAACTTCCAGTAACATTTTGGCTTTCGGAATCTTTACCTCCTTTAGTCATTGGATGGAACTTTTGTTGAGGTGATTCCCCCACAAAATATTTTTATACAGTAGGATTAAAACAAACCAGAAAATGGAAACTATTCGCAGTTCTTTCACTAATTACATTTGTGAATCAGTCTGGAACACTTGATAGTTGTTTCTGGTAAACATTTAAGTGAATAATTCCAAGAAATGATCTTTGCTCTGCAGTGGAGTATTCCCAGTCTTGATGCTAAAGCCCTACCCTCAATTAACATGTTTCCATGTTTACACCAGAAAGTGGAAAATGAAGACTCTTGTCAGTGAACTGGGCTGGCAGGAGAAGGGAGGGAAGGGATTGCGTAAGTGGAAGAGGGAGCAGCAGGAACTGACAGCGGGCTGAGGGCTGAGAATGAGTGCGAGCAGCTTGCGTAGGGGACAGAGGAAGTAAGGTCACGCTCCCCGCACAGGGTCCTTGCTGCCAGTCCAGCGTGGGAGCCTCCACCTTCATGTCAGGGCTTCTTGGGCCAGGGAGAGAAAGGAGTAGTTTAATTCAATGAAACCACATTGATTTTAGGGGAACCTATAATTTAGAATAAGCTCAGACCTGGGATGGACTGGAGTTTAACTTTATGCTGGTCATGATGGAAAAAGGACTTGCTGGGCTTCCCTGGTGGCGCAGTGGTTGAGAGTCCGCCTGCCGATGCAGGGGACATGGGTTCGTGCCCCGGCCCGGGAAGATCCCACACACCG
>NW_020172162.1:4150204-4314685 GCF_003031525.2 Neophocaena asiaeorientalis asiaeorientalis
TCACTGCAAGCAAGGTGGGCGGGGGGCGGGGAGGAAGCACTGGCTCACTTTCCAGAAGAGAATGCAATCTCTAGCCCCTATTGAACTGTCGTCTTCAAACAGCGTGCCAGTTACGGCAGTCTGTGTGTCCGTTTGAGGATTCAGTCAAGGTTTGGCAGGCCTGCTCTTAACAACACTCTGTCTTCTCTTACTTTATGTTGCCATGTTTTGAAAATAGCTTCCATTAGAATACGTATGTGTGTATATCTCCATCCATCATCCATCCAGTGGTTCTATCTGATGAGCCCCTTTACACATCTGCTTTTTAAAACCTTTTAAGGCTTCCTGTATAAACATTGTTCAAACTCTCATGGTTTGGAAATGTGATTTTTAGGAGGAAAGCCCAACAGCACTCAGTTGTGGAGAGTCAAGAACTCTTTGTTGGGGGACCGGAGTCTATGGATTTAGGATTGGTTCTCTCTCAGCCACTTGATTCAGCTGTATGTTCTTTGACAAGTCTCTGAACACTTTCAGGGAGTCAGTTTTCTAATCTATAAAGTGGAAAAAACTGTGCTCCTTCACTTCCATCTCCTCCCAGCCCTCACTATAGGCTGTGGAATGATAGCTGTTGGTTTAGAGGTGGGTACATGATCCAAGCCAGACCAATTGAATCCTTCCCTGGGACTTTTGCCAAAGCCTTTGGGGAAAGTGCTCTTTCTCCAAGTTCACAATCTGTAAAGATGATGTTGACTTGGAGCCAACAGTGGCTATTTCATTGCCTTGTGGAGGGTGAGTCTGTCTGGGAAGTGATGTAGAAACAAACAGAGCCGAGGAATGGAGACAGTGACTGAGTTCAAGGATGACATATAAACCCCTAGATCCAGCTGTGCCTGAGGCCACCACATCCACACTGCAGACTGCTCTGTTTCATGAGCCAATATGTTCCTTTTTCTTTCTCTCTCTTACACTCTTCTTCCTTCCTTGCTTTTTCTTTTCTTTCCTTTTTATCTTTCTTTCTTCTTTCCTTTATTGATTTATTTTGACAGGAACAGTTTATGGTACTTAAGATTAGGTTTATGTCACTTGGAATACTGCAACCAAAAGAGTCTAGTTAACCTACTAGACTTTATGAAATATAGATGAGGACAGGGGGGTAATTTGAGAGCAGACACCTCCTCAGACTCCAGCAAGAAACAAATTTCACTAAAAGCAAGTCTCTTAGTTAAGAAAGGTGTATCCAGTAGTCTTTAATGAAAGAAATGACAAGAGAAGTGGGGAAGCCACAGTAGAGGCCCCCTTCAAGATCCAGAGTGTGGGGAATTCCCTGGTGGTCCAGTGGTTAGTGCTCCGTGTTTTCATTGCTGAGGGCCCAGGTTCAATCCCTGGTCAGGGAACTAAGATCCCATAAGCTGTGCGGCACGGCCAAAAAAAAAGAAAAAGATCCAGAGTGTGAAGTGACACAGGGGGAATGGAGCTGAGGGTGACACGCTCTCCTCGTTTCCTGTGATCCAGTCATTTGGTGTGTGTGTTTATGGGGGAGGGTGTTTGATAGATTAGAACCCAAGGAACCTAGCCTGTAAAGGGGCTTTTCTGTGAGTCATGAAACCTGGTACATACAAACCAAGGGAACACACTGCAGGTCAAGAAAAATAACCAGGCCTGGTGGATAGATGTTCAGGAAAACTAAAGTTGAAGCTACCGAGTACCCCCGTTCTCTCCCTCCATGGACCATTTTCATTCTTCAACAAATACATGGCTGTGTTTCAAGATAAGTAATGTTAGCACAAGAGTTAACATGGAACTTGAGTATGGGCTTTGTAAGGAACATAACAAAGGACAGATGAAGGAAATGGATCGCAAAAGGAACTACCCTCCAAGAATAAGGAGAGTTAAAACAATTGTCCATAGTGTCAAAGAAATTACAGATAATGTTGTTACCCTCTTTTTAAAAAAAGAGGAAAAGAGCTCTTTGTTGGGTTATAAGAATTCAAATTAGAGATTTTAAGCCCATGTAAAGAATGCAGATATGCTCACAGTTCTCAAAAAAGAACGAAAGAAAAATGTATAAACATGGAGAGAAAAGCCACATTAGAAATTAAAAGTGAGAATAAAAGCAGCTGAAAATGCAATCAGACATGGTGGATAAGCTAGAGGAAGTCATACATAAAGAAGTGAATAAGAAAATAGAAAAATGATCAGAGAGATTGAGATAGGTGTGGAAGGAACGGCACTTGCATTCCTGAAGAGGAAAGGCATCCTCGTCCTCCCCCTCCCCCTCCCCGTCCTCCATCTTACTTTGACTAAGTGCTAGGCACTCTTCCAAGTGATTTACACGTATTAACTCATTTAATATTCACAACAACCCACTGAGAATGGCAGAATGAAAAGAAAAATATCAACATAATAGAAGACAGCTTTCTGAAATAAAGATTTGAATTTGAAGCTCAAATGGACACATCATGTCCCAACAAAATTTGATACAGAGTCATCCACACTAAGACATCTCCAGTAGTGCTCAGCACCGGAATACTACCCAGTACATAGTACACACTCCATTAGTAATTGTTGATTGGATGGGTAAATGCGAGAAGGTATCCTATGGCCATCAGGCTGAACAAGCAAGTCACGTAGAAGGAAAAAAAGGCAGGCTGCCTCTGGCTCTGTTAGAGCTCCTCTCGGTGCCACAAGACAGTGGAGTAAGGCTTATGAAGTCCTAAGTACAAGAAGGATAACCCAAGAATTATATTGCCAGCCAAGTTCCTTCAGCAAAAAGGCAACAGACATTTTCAAACACGAATGGATCTGGGGACTGTGGTACTCATGCGCTTTCTAGAAAACTTTTTGACAACAAAACGGTGAGTCAAAATTCAGAACTCAAATGGAGAAGCTATGGTAAAAGCATTCGTGGTGAGTACTGACTTTGTTTTCATACTGAATTAAAGGTAAACAACTCAGGGGCTTCCCTGGTGGCGCAGTGGTTGAGAGTCCCCCTGCCGATTCAGGGGACACGGGTTCGTGCCCCAGTCTGGGAAGATCCCACATGCCGCGGAGCGGCTGGGCCCGTGAGCCATGGCCGCTGAGCCTGCGCGTCCGGAGCCTGTGCTCTGCAACAGGAGAGGCCACAGCAGTGAGAGGCCCGCATACCGCAAAAAAAAAAAAAAAAAAAAAAAAAGTAAACAACTCTGAAAACGATGGTTATGGAACAGAAACCTTGACAGTGTAATATTAGCATAAAGAACCAAAACTGGTACTTGGGAGGAAGTGTGAGTACTAATTGCTTCACTTCATAGTAGGGAATAGATTTGTCAGTAGCTACAGTCTGAAATTGAAATATATAGTTAAAAAAGTGATTTCATCCTGCTAATGTTTTTCATTCTTTTCTTAACTTTAGAGAGATCTTTTAGAAACTAATGTCTCTTGTGAAGACCCATTCATCTGAAGTTCTACAATTCCTTCAGTTTCACCTCAATTTCTGTTTCTCTGTCATATTCAAGTAAAATTTATACTTCATACTTTTTAATTACAATGACACATATGGTATGATCCCATTTATATGTATCTTTTATCTGCCCTTCCCTCCAAGTCATCCTTCTGTTCTTTCATTCTTTTATCTTTTCATCTGAATATATGCAAAATATATCTGGAAGGATGTTTGCCACACATTAACGATATTTATTTCTGGGTGGTGGGATCTTAGATGGTTTTCTAAATCTTCTCTGTACTTCTTATATTGCCTGGCCTTAAAAAATAATATATCATTTTTTCAAAAATAATGAAGTCATTATTCTTTTAAGAAATTAAGTAAATGTGGCTGAGAAACTTTGCATTCGGAAAAGACAGTCATCGATCAAAATGACTTTGTAGAATCCCACCTTATTTGACAGCTTCCATTCGATAAGAATTTGTTGATAAGCAAAGCCCTGCACTAGCAGGGTTGGGAGATACACAAATGGACCCTGTCCATGAGAACCTTACCAGCATGTCAGGCTCTGAGGCTCAAGTGCGGTCCCTAGACCAGCAGCATCAGTATCACGTGGGAGCTTGTTAGAAATGCAGGATCTCACGCTCCACCCCAGACCTGCTGAATTAGAATCTGCATTTTCATAAGGTATCCAAGTGATTTGAATTCACACAAAGTTTTAGAAGCACTGTTCAATGATTGACTCTAATGCTGGAGGAATGAAAGGAGAATTGAAAGAAAGCGCCTTGGGAGTTTAGAGATGAGAGCACCTAACTCTGACTTAAAGATCAGGGAAGGTTTCCTGGGGTCTGTGGAGTCTGAGATGCCCCTTGAGGCTGGTTTTCAATAGAGGTGGGGCTCTGTGTTCTTTGCTAAAGGAGCAGCATAAGCAGAGGGGGGATTTGACTTGGTGGCGGCAGGTTCAAAGAAAGGCAGATGACCCAGTGTAGTGGAAGCATGGGTCCTAAGGCTGTAGACTACGTGGAGTGCTGAGGGGTTCTCGGGAGAGTGACGCTGGCAGCCGCGTGAAGGACGATTGGAGACGGGAGAGCAGTAGCAGTTCTGGTGGGAGATGGTGATGTGTGAGCTGGAGCAGCCCACTAGGACATTGGGATGGAGAGCAGGTTGTGGAAACCGGTGTGTAATCATGTCCACAATAACGCCACGGAAGAGGGTAGTGCCAACAACTCTCCCCTGTTGCTGAAGTACCCGTAGCTGCTGCGGTGAAAAATTACAGCCCTCTTCACGTGAGGCGCCTTGAAACTGGAGCTGTGAAGGTGAAGGGGAGCGTGAAACTGTGGGCTTTTACTCTAAGCTAAGGGAATTTAAGCCTAACTAAGTTAAGCTAATGGGGTTAGCTACAAAGCAGTGTCTAATCAACTTTCTGCATATAGAACTTGAGTAATAAGCAGTTAGTGATCATTGAAAAAGGTACAAGAATATATGCATAATCTTTAAAAATGTATATTTTAAATCTTGGACCACCAACCCAAGGCTATGGTTACCTTTGAGGACTTTATCAAAATTTTGATCTTAGGACCATTCCTTTAAAATCATGTTCTTCAGTTTCACTGTGTTTCTATTTAACCATTTAAGTAGAATTCTATTTTAATGTTAGTTATTAAGACAGTACTAATGTCTAGAAACTGTGTATCTGGTGTTTCAGGCTGTGAAGACATGATAAAGGGATAAATGGTTTATAAACTCTTAAATTGCAGTAAAAAAAATCAAAGAGACTACAAAGCAGGGGCCAGCAAACTAAGGCCCATGGGCCAAATCCAGCCTATTACCTGTTTTTATAAATAAAGTTTTATTGGAACACAGCCACACCCATTCATTTACCTACTGTCCCTGGCTGCTTTCACACTATAGCCACAGAACTGAGTAGTTGTGACAGAGACTGAGTGACTGCAGAGCCTAAGATATTTACTACCTGACTGGAATCTATACAACTTGAGTCTAATTCTAAAAATGAAGTGTCATCTTCTTAGGGCAAGGAAAATGTTAGCTCAAATTTCCTAAACTTCTTTTTATCATATATATCCTTTAAAATTTCCTTTTCCATTTTTTTACATGTAATTTTTTCCCAAATGGAAATAAATTTATTATATATTTTTTCTTAATTCCAAATCCTACTGTTTAGTCTGCTTCTTAATATCTTTTTAGCTATTGCTCCAGAGAAGGAGTCAACAAACTATGGTCCTGGAGCAAGATCTGGCCAGCCATCTGGTTTTTTGTTTGTTTGTTTGTTTTATAGCCCTTAAGCCGAGAATTTTTTTCTGCATTTTAAAATAATTACATTTTAAATGGTTACAAAAGTACCTACATTAATAGCCTCTGTTTTGCCACTTGGCCCACAAAGTGTAAAATATATACTGTCTGGCTCTTTAAGAAAAAGTTGCTGACTCCTGAGTAAAGAACCTCAGTCATAATAATTGGAAGAACTGTCTGAATTATAGCAAAATCTGAATTTTGGAATACTTTTAAAGAAATATACTTTTCTTTCTTTGGAGTGTAAATGATCCAGAAGTAGATGTTACCAATGTGACTGGTGCATGTATGGGCAGTAGTAACTCAGTCAGTGTGTGACGTTGCCTTGGCTATAGAGCTTGGTTCTGGTTGTTCAGAGTGAAAGATGGGACTCTTGTTAATGATTGGGAAGAGAGGACCTTGTTTTTGCTCTGAAACATGTGGGCTACAGCAGAGAGACCTGGGAGTGCCATACCCACTATGCTTTTCTCAGGACTCCAGCCTGATTACAGATGGAACCAGAGGAAGGGCAGAGGTAAGAGAATTGCAGAAAAATGGAGCCAGTGCCCTGATCACACCACAGCTAAAACCCACCCCTAGTGCTTGACTTTTGGATTACATGAGCCAATAAATTCCATTTACTGTTTAAGTCAGTTAGAATCAGGTTTCTGTTATTTGTAGATGAAGATATCCTAATGAAATGGTCTTATTGGGGCTTTAAGAAGGATTTCACAAGAGAGCTTTAAAGAATATTTTCTGGAATTGTTTTATTCTTGGTACATCAAAAGATATTCCAAAAAAATTTAATTATGGTCTTTAACAGCATGGAACAGAAAGCTGAGAAGAAGAACAATTATACTGGATGTTTGAATCAAGATCTAGAAACATTTAATAGGCAGAAACCCTTTGCCAAGTATAACACTGAAATTTAATAAGAAGGAGTCCAACATAGATGGGGGAAATCTGCCTTTAGCTGCATATGGAAGAAAAGGCGAGAATTGACCAACACTGTGATGTGACCACCAAAACCGCTCACGCAGTTTTAGGCTGCATCATTTAGAAGCTCTCCTCTTTGCTCCTCAGGCCATATCTTTAGCTCAGTGCTGGGTTCCAGACAAACTAACACTCACTCTGAGTAACTGAACAGGCTGACGAAGAGATTTGATGAGGAACAGTTGAAGGGACTGGAGTTTGTTAATGAGAACAGTGGTGACAGCCATGATAATAGTAAACACTTGCTGAGTATTTACTGTGTGCCTGGAACTGTGCTAAGCGATTCCACATCACGTTGTTTAATCCTCACAACAGCCTTACGTTGAGGGGCACTGTTATTTACCACCCCCTCATATGCAGATAAGGAAACCAAAGCTTAGGTTAAAAACTTAACCCAAGGTCACACAGCTAAGAAGTGGCGGAACCATAGGATTTAAGCCGTAGGAGATGAACTTAAGTGGTGACCACGACATATTTAAATATTTGAAGGATGGTCAAGAGGAAGAAGTATAAAGATTTGTTTCATAAGTAGAGACAAGATCAATGGGTAGAATTTACAGTGAGACAGTTCTTCTTTGAGTACAAGGGCATCTAGTCTTGAGCAGAGAGGGAATTTCTTTTCTGGATGCCTCTCTCCCCGCTTCATGCTTTCTGTGGGTCCTGAGCTGCACTGCTCCACAGAAACCCTTTTAGGCTTACCCTCTCCAGACCGGACGGTTCTTCCTCCGTCTTCATCTTCCTGGACCTGTCAATCACGCTGACTTTCTCAACATGCTGGACTGCACGAGAGCATGTTTTCTCTGTCTTCTCGCTTTGGACTTCTTTTTCTATTTCTGTCCTTTACTTGTGACTGTCTGAGACAAGGCCGTGTCCTGAGATTCTGGTCTTTGAGCCACTCTTCTGATAACTCTAGTCCCAGTGTACTGCTTTGACTTTTAACGGAGCTCCTTTCCTGATCTCCACATCTCCTTTGCTGATGCTCCGTCTTTCATCAGAAACTCAACATGGCAAAACAGAGATCTGCTTTACCCCTCAAACTGTGCTGCTCTCTCACCTCCCCATTTCTGTTATGGCAACCCTGCTGTCCTGTTCCTCCAGGTCTGCCTTTTCATCTTTCTTCTGCCCGAAATCATCCACTGAATCCTATCAACTTTTCATTTATAGGGTCTCTTGAATTTGTTCCTGCTTCTCCAGTCCCACTATCACCTTCAAAGAATTAGTCCTTGTTACCTCCCGCCAAGTCTCCTAAATACTTTTGTCATCACAGAACTCCAAATCTCACCATCTCCTTGTATAAGAACCTAGGACAGATCCTTATTGCCCATCTAATTGGGCCCATTGATTCAACACAGAGTTTCAGACAGCTGTTCCTGATACCTGCCAGCAGAAACCTATTCCTAAGTTGCTGGCCCTGTGCAGTTACCCCCTTACGCTACCCACCAGGCTTCTCATGTTCCTCTTTACCTTCACTCACGCTACTCCCCCCCACTGAGAGCAGTGTTGTCATTTGTCGGTTTGACTTTTATGCTTTTAAGTCCCACCCTGTGGTCCACTTCTCCCTCTCAGTAATCACTTCCTCCTCAGCATCCCTCTAGTCCTTGTAACCTGCTGAATTTCATGTTCTAGTATTTGATTAGAGAATCCATTAGAATTTTCCATTAAAAAAAAAAAACTTCCTTAGTTCCTCAAAGTAGATTTTAAACTTCTGGGCAATGTCTTATACATTCTTTATCACAGTAACACCCAGCACTGGGCTGCTCAGACAGGTGCTTGTTGACTCGGAACAAAAGAGAGAAAGAATATTGACAATTTATTAAGTTCTTCAAATGTACCAGTCACTGTGCTAAGTAGAGACATTGCCCTCATTTTAAGAAAAGGAAAACAAGGCCAAGAGGTTAAGTAACTTACCAAGGCCACATGGCTGACAATACTTGTACCGAGGATTTGACCCCAGGTAGTTTAGGTCCAGAGCCTGCACACTCAACCACTGTACCATGATGATCACACAGAGGATTAGTGGGTGCCAACCCTGTGCTCTTCTTGAGAACCAGTAAGACCCAGCACTGTCAAGGTTTGGTATTTGATAAGAAGGACCCTTCTTAACCGCCCCTCCAAATGGGGACACACAAATGTGGTATTTACGGAGGCAGCCTCATCACGGCCATGTCCTCAGGTAGGATGGATCAGGGACTTGCATTAGATGCAAACTATCCTGCTTGATTTCAGTAGCTGTTTAGGACCATAATGAAAAGAAAGGCTTGTCTCTGTGGTCCTCAGACTTTCTTATTTGTGGAATTGAAGTCTGGGAACTTCCTTGGCCTTACACCCTGCCAAACTTTTGGTATTCTGCCTTTTCATAGTGTTGACTTTATTTATTTCTGTCTTCTTTGAGATCTCCATTTGCATCTCTACCCTGAGAGTGTTGACGGAAAGGATCCCATCCCCATTTCTTTCTTGGATTGGCCAGAACATTTTGCTACCAGATCTATGATTTTACTGTATATAAAAATAAAGCAATTGTTTCAGAGTATTAAATAATTAGACCCTTTTGGGGAGAGTAACACGATCTTTTCTCTATTGTACGATAAAAGGAAGTGTTAAATCAGGTGTTTTTTAAAAAAGGAAATGTTTATGGAAAAAACGACATTTGGAGAAACGAATCCTTGGGGCAGTAGTCAAAGCCAAGATCCAAGACACAGCACTGAACATTTGCTGCGGGTCTCACTACGCAGGAAGCAGGAGCAGTGGGCAGCCACAGATGTTCATGGGTGACCCTGGCCACATGAGTGTGCATTCTTTATGATTTTTGCGGCAAATATTATATTTGATGGCGAAAATGAAATTTTTGTTGTAAAACTTGCGCTATTATTCTCTAAGTAGTTTTTCTTTTTTACCTTGGAATTTTGTACAGATATTTAAAAGTAAGTGTTTTAAGTATCAGCTCTAGCTAAAGAGAAGTTATGTCCTTCATAGACCATCTCTACATTGTATATAAGTTTCAAAACAAAAAACCCAGGCATATAATCCTGCTGTTGGCCAGCCACCAAATTTTCATTTGAAACACAAAATATTTGTCATCTGGGGACTGCTTGAATTTACCTTCGATTTTTTATCATGTCAAATATTTCTTTAAAAAAATTTTTTTAGAGAATATTAATTAATTTTAAAATTATAAAATGGAGACAGGAGACTTAGTGATTTGGTGGGAAGAGCAGTGAGTTGGAAAAATGAGACGTGGGTTCCAGATCTGACCCTGCCGTGTGATCCTCGCCACATCTGACCAATTTGGGAACAGTCTTCTTGCCTGGAGCACGTGGGTACCAGAGTGTGAGAGAAAGAGGTCTTTTCCAGCCCCTAAACACTACTAGGCTTTTGTGATTCAAGCATACCAGAGTTCTTTCTTACTGCAACAGTGACCTCTTGTGGTGTAGATCCTTAATCAGTTTTTTTTGATTTGCAAAATAAACTTTGGATTTATTTTGTTGTTGTTTCTAGTAGCTGTATTTCATACTGTAAAGCAAATCTGACTTGTCTTTAAAAGATAAATCTCAGTTGAAAACCAGAGGTTGCTTGAAATGAGGTATGGAGTACCAAACTCCATTTCTGGTTTCTTTAGAAATTATATTTAGCCAACTCTTGACTCTTGACACTTACAAAAAGAGAACTGCTTTGGCATTTGTGCTGAGTGTTGTGTGTATTCCTTTTCCTCCCAGGGACCAGGGGAAGAGGCGTTCAGGGGCCTCCTTATGCTCCCGAAGCTCAGACCGGAGCAGGCTAGACACCGAAACAGGTGAGGCTCCTGTGTTCTTAGAGGTCCCCAGCACTCCTTCATCTTATCCTCAGAATCTCCGTCTGTAGGATAATCATTTGCACTAAAGAGGTCTGATGTTGGCTCACTCTTTGAAAATTCCAGGAACTTAGTCCAGCTTGGTCACACATGTCAGCATTTATTTTGATAAATTTTTATTATTTTCACAACAGTCTTAGCACTCTTACCATTACCCAGCTCTAGTGCCTCAAGCATCTGTAGATTACAATCTTAATGACTGCACAGAAATTATTTTGCAAAAGCACTTGGAAGGTTGCAAAACTTGACATCCATATTGTTCGTAAGTTCAGTACTTGAGTCAAAATCATGGCTCCCTTAAATGAAACTATATTAACTATAGGAAATCAGCCCTTTGCAACTTGAACTGTTTGAGAAAGTATATAACAATATAAATCACAGGCTAGAAATGCTACAGAGTGTATTCATACAATGGAACATAGCAGTTAGAAAAATGAACCAGAGCACATTTATAATATTGAATGAAATGACTACAAACATAACATTACATGAAAAAATTAAGTTGGAAAAACAATGACATGTGTTGTTTATGGTTACAGATCTGTGTGGTAAACATGTAAAGTCAAGCATGATAAAAATAATCATTGAATTTAGAGTGGTGGTAACCCCTGGGGAGGGGAATGGATGGGGTAGGCACACAGAGAGCCTTAACAATATCTGTAATGTTTATTTCTTTGAAATAAGGAGGAGAATGAAAATACAGTTAGTATCTGACCAAACTATTTGTGGGTACACAGGTGTTTGTTACCTTCTTCATACTTTTTTTGGTGCACGTGATCTTTTATGAAACCAAATTAATATTCAGTTCAAAAATATTTTATTACCTTCAGAACTAATTTCTTATCAATCAAATGACTTTTGTGACCAGTGGGAATTTCTGTAGTACTCAGGAAAATCTTAGATAGACTGATTTCCTCATCAGCATTGTTGCTAAGCATCTTACGTGTACATGCTAAAAACAGCAGCCAATAAACATTGTGTCAAGTTTTTGTGTCCAGAACTCAAAGCTGCGGTTAAGAACTATAACAACTGAGACAGCAAAATCTTCAAAAACATGCTGAAATTTCTGCTTGACTTACCCAATTTCCTGTTGAATCATAATTTTTATATTTAGCAAACTGTGAACCTAGATGAAAGTGCTTTCTAAATGGGTTGTTGCCCAGGACTGAGACAAACTGTATTTATTTGTCATCTGTGGATCTTAAAAAGTAGTCACATGACTCCAGGCTTCAGTTTCTAGGGTAGAAGCTGGGTTAGTGTATAAAATGGGGTTTTTGTGGAGAGCAGAGTTGGAGGAGATGTGGGAGGCGAAAGGCCATAGCCGGACACCACTGCTTGCACAGGGGTTCCTGGGAGAGGGTTGAAAGCAGACTTACACCACAGTGTCTGGCAAACTTCTGTTCTGAGAAGAAACAAATCTCAGAAACATTCAGAAGGGCCTACGAGGGCCTTTCCTTTCCAAAGGCTAAATAAACTGCTCTGTGATTTCTGGCTCACCCCTGTAATTCAGCTCTTCCTGGGGTGAACATGTTATCAGTTTTGTTTGTCCTGACAAACGGTTTGATAATCGTGGTTTCTCATAGAGCGGTCCTGCTAAAGAGCATGTCGCATAGAAGGTGAAAAGGCTGCTTTGAACTGATTGGACTTGAGGTCTGTATTTCTAATAAATTTAAGTGTGTCATAAATAGTCGTCTATTATATTTTTTGCCTGGCTTATTATCTCCTGGCTTTCCCCTTGCCTTGATATACGTTGAATTTATTCACATACTTTGGACTTTGACTATGTCTGATACCTGGGAATATGAGCCACTATGGCTTTTTCATATTGCTTGAATAGTCATGTTTACTTTTAGGATCCATAACCATGATTTATCAATGTGAGGGAAGATTCATAAAAGTAATAATCCAAAAGATGGAGATGGTGGTCTGCAATCCTTTTCCTGCAATTCTGAAACCCCAAAAGCTCTGAAAGCTGAAATACTGCACAAACTCACTGAGCGACCATGCCTGACCCGCACTGATGGGAGGCCAGTTATAGTCTTTGTTTCTTTAGTGTGAGTATTCACGTGTTTTGCTGCAGGGTGCTGCCTCAGGAGACCCCGCTGGTGGTGGTATGTCATGCAGTGTGGGCACCATATTGCCTTACTCAAATTCAACATTTTCTGAATCCCCAACCACGTCTGGTCCCAAAGGTTTTGGCTGAGGGGATTGTGAACTGATATGGACTGGTTTTGTCCTAAAGACAATTCAACTATGTGTTTTGGTGAATTCTTCCTTCGGGGTTGGGCAGATTCTGTGCAACCTTGCTATTAAAACCATTGACCGCACCTACATTGTTTAATAACAGCTTTGTTGACATCCTTTCTATCTGCTTTGGCTGCTCAAATGCTCTTCATGCCCAGTGTGCATCGGCCCCTCTTGATATTAGGAAGGGTTGATAAAAGCAAGCCTGGACTCACAGCAGCTGGGGGTGGCCGTTTCCAGGACGGAGTGTCAGGGAAAGGCCTGTACACTGGGGGGGAGAGCTGTCCAGGTTCTCCTGGGTGATATCACCACTGCTTGGAAAATTTAATATGTGTTGTGTATTTTTTTCTCAAGAGTAATACAAGTACATGAGAGGTTTGGGAAAATACAGGAGCACATAAGAGAAGATAATAACCTGTAATCCCATTACTTGGAGATGCTCACTGTTACCCCATTTTACAGAGGGAAAGTGAAGCAACTTGCCCAGAGTCAGCTAGTAGGTGACAGAGCTAGGAGTCAAACCCAGACAGTGACTCTAGAACCAGTGCTCTTAGCAGGCTTCCCTGGTCAGCTTGTCTTGGTTTTGAGTTAAAACACCCTAAAAATATACAAGCCACACACCCTTTCACTACTCTATCTCTCTCTGCAGAACCTTCTGATTGCCCCTATGATTTCTAACTCTCCGTGTGACATTTTTAGGGTCCAGGCACCCACTGCGGGGGCACTTATTTGGTACCAGGTCTGCTCTAAGCAGGCACGGACTCCCTGAACCAGTATAGGCTGGGTGCCAGGTGAGGGCCTTAGGGGGTGGCCTTCAGAGAAGGAAGCCTGAGGATTTTGTCTGTAGCACTGCTGCTTAGTGCCCAGCACAGCGGTGCCCCCTCCGGCTAGACTGTCAGTGTTTTAGACCTGGAGATCTTGCCTGTATGAAATGTAATCATGATTTGCAGTTTCTAATGTGATTTACATTTCTCCCCAAAGTTACCTTCTAGTTTTCCTGTTTGCTTCAGGCAGAATGGCCCTGAAGAGGTCAAGTGCAAGGGCTCTGGAGCTCTATGACCTTGGGCAGGTCACTTAATAACCCTGAGCCCCACTTTCTTCATCTGGAACATAGTGACAGTTTGGGGACCTCCTCATAGTGTGACAAAAATTAAATACAGGCCTGCTAGATCTAAAGTACACAAGCTGTGGGAGCTGTTACTCTTCCACAGCCTGCATCCTCAGGCAGCATCTCTTCCCGGTGATGTGGTGACATCATACAGCCCGATACGCTTCAGACAGTGATGATCTGTTTGTTGGTTTTTTAATCAGGGAAGTGAAATCCATATTGATTGAGTGTTACTAGATGCTAGGCACTGGGCTCAGAGCTTTGCCTATATCATGTCTTTGAATTCTCATAACCCTGAAGGCAAATATTTTAATCTCTGTTTTGCTGATGAGGCTCAGAAAGGATAAGAAACCAGACCCCTGTCACCCAGTGCATCAGTAATGGAGTTGGGATTTGAAATGAGATCTGCCAGCACCCAGAGCTCGGGCTTCCCACTGCCCCACACAAAGCCACGGGCGTGAACAGCACTGGCCTCACAATAATGTGGACATTTTATTTTCTATAGGAAAGATAGTCCCTGCAGGCCTCCCTTTCAGAAAATTTTTCATTAAACATTTTCAAAATCCTTATTCTTTTCATATCGATAGTTTTCTATTTATTTTATATTACAGAGGGATACGTTTAAGTAAAAAAACAAACAAACAAAAAAACAACTCCAAACTCTTTGCCACACTGATAATAATTTCAACATTTACAAAGCTGAAGACTTTATGCAGTATCCCAGAGTTTAAAGTTCTGATTTCTTTACATTATCTTATCTGAGTTTAATTTGGGATGATTTGATTAGAAGAAATGTAGTTCTAATTAGAATTAGTTGGGCTTGGGGGGCAAAGCGTAATGTAATTCTAGAGTTTGTTAATTATACGGATGGGTAACACAGTCTCATGGCGGTGCTCCAGTTATAACTCCTTTTTCATGGCTCTTTCTCCTCTTCTGGGTTTTTATTGCAGACTCAAAACTCGACTTGCAAGAAAAAGATACAGAAATAGAAGTAGGTGAAGTCTTTTGGAATACAAGGATCGTACCGATTTTGCGTGAATTAGAAAAAGGTAAAAAAGAAAAAAGTTGTTTTACATTAAAAATATCTGCACTTATTTATATGTTCCTCATTGCCCTGATATTTTCAGCATACTTTGACTATCATTTCTGTGAACATGTTCAAAAACAAATGAAGTCATCTATTTTATTTACCCAGTAATGTATGTATTAGATGTTATCAATACATGTAAACTTAATTTTCAATGAGTAAAATTATACTTTAAATGCAGCAAAAGAACCTACTTCTGAAATTCCCTTTGGAATATAAATTATCACCTCCTCTTCCCAAGGAAATGCCAGTTTGAACACTGTAGAGTGGCAGTTCATGAAAAACGGTGAAAAATTAAAACATTTCAGGCCTCTGAAACCCTAAGTCTCATAGACTGGCATCCTTGGCAGGTGTGCCTGTGGTTTTCTAGATCCAAACATATACAGTCGGCCCTCCATGGCTACAGGTTCCACACCCACAGATTCAACCAACTGCAAATGGAATTTTGATCTGTGGTGGTTTGAATTCGAGGACGCAGAACCCGCGGATGTGGAGGGCCGACTACACTATGTCATTTTATACAAGGGACTTGAGCATCCATGGATTTTGGTATATGCAGGGGTCCTAGAACCAATCCCCTGTGGATCCTGAGGGAGGACTGTATGTCCTCTTTCCTAAGGTTGAGCATGCATGTCAGGGAGGCCACTCAGAACAGGAAGTGGCCTGGGATATGCCCAACCCTTACACTCTGGAATGCCCCAGCAAGGAAGGCTCACAACCCATGGGTCTCTGCCAAGGTGACCTATGGAAAGCTTGACCTATGGAATGCCCACCCCCCATCCCACCTTCTGCCCCCTTGCTGCTCCTCAGGGATTCCACTTCTGAAGTTGAAATGGGCTCCTCTGGAGCTGCAGTCCTGGCCCAGGGCCGAGCCCAGTGCCTGGCCCACAGCACACATGAGGCCCTCACTAACAACTGTGGAATGAGTGCTCCTTGGATGAGCGAACCAGCATGGTAGCCACTGGAAGAAGCCCTAGGAGAAGCAGGGTAAATGAGTCCTTCCCACCAACGAACCAGGGAAGTTGTGCAAAAGACCTACTTCCTTAAAGGTTCAAATGACCTCACGCCTCCTGGGCTCTCTGATGGCGCTTGGCAGTGTTGCTGGTTAACGTGGGAGCCCTGGATGGGGTTTCTGGTCCTGGTGCTGCTAACGAAGCAGATGGCTGGGAATCACCTGATCTCTGTGCGCAGAGGTGCTCTCACCTGCCAGGTGAGGCATAGCCGAGGCTAGAACATCACCAAAGTCCACTGCAGCTCAAAACCCTGAGAATAAGACCATGATGAATTTGTTCCCCCTAGGGTCAGTCATTTTCACCCTCATGATAGCCTGATTAACATTGGGTCCTTTATTTTAGGAGATGTGCCTAAAAACTAATGGGAAGAGCAATCAATCTGGGCAAAGGTAAAAGAAAAAAACATACCAGGAGGAGCACAGTGGGGAGGATAGGGGCAGCACAAAGGCCTGTCTTGGAGAAAGTCTTCAGCTTGAAGGATTTTAAGAGGGTTCTGAGGGCTCTGTCACCACAGGTACTAACAGAGAAAACTTAGCAGGAGTTTGGGATTTGAAATGTGGATGAATCTCCCTTCTTGGGGGATTATTAAATGCTGAAGGATGACATCTCTTCCACAGACAACTTTAAGAACAAGTGGTGGTAGGACTAGGTTACTTGACCCTTTGAGATCTTTCCTTCCTCCCTTCCCTCCCTCCCTCCCTCCCTCCTTTCTTTCTTTGACTTTTTATTTTGACCTAATTTCAGACTTTTAGAAAAGTTGCAAGAATAGTACAAAGAAATCCTGTATGCTCTTCCCCCAGATTCCAAAAATATTAACATTTTACCACATAAGCTTTATCATTCTCTCTCTCCCTGCCCGCCTCTCTCCCTCTTGCTCTGTTTTTCTGTACACACCCCCCCAATACACGCACACATTGTCTTTTCCCCTTTTTTGAACCGTTTGAGAACAAATAGCCATCATGATACCCCATATCCCTAAGTACTCTAGCATGTATTTTTAGAAACAAGGGCATTCTGTTACGTATCTGGAAGTTACAGACCTTATTCAGATTGTGCCCGTTATCCTAATGATTTCCTTTATAGGAAGAAAATACAGTTGTTTGTCATGTCTCTTTCAGGATCTTGATGTATTTGAGGAGAAAAGGCCAATTATTTTATAGACTGCCCCACAAATTGGGTTTGTCTGGTTTGTTCTCACCATTGGATGCTTGTGAGGTGTTTGGGGCAGTGTGCAGCACGAGTGGTGCTGTGTCCTTCCCAGTGTGTCCTATCCGGACGCACGTGATGCTGATTTGGTCCTTTACTGGTGACGTGGACTTCGATCACTTGGGGAAGGTGGTGTCTGCCAGGCTTTTCCACTGTAAAATCACTGTTTTTCACTTTCTAATGAATAGGTATCTTATGGGGAGAAGTTACTTTGAGTCTGCCTTGCTTTCCATTACTCATCAGACTTTCACCCACTAGCTTTAGCCCCTTAAGGATCTTGATGGCTCTTAGATTCAAGCTGTCTTTTGAGGCTACATGGCAGTTCTAACAGACCAACTGGTAGAAAGAGGCAATTTGATCAACAGTTTAAAATTTGACCCGGGAGCCTTCCTTTTTAATTTCTTGTAAGCTAAAACAGCTACTCTTAAGTAGAACCCACCAGGCTGAAGAGTTTGCGGAGGGAAGTATTAGAAAAATACCTTGACGTCTACCCACTGCCACAGAGTAGCCCTCAGCCTGGACTTGGGCTTTGTGAAGAAACTGCCAGTAACAGAAGAATAAAACAACAAAACAAAACTATTTCTTACAGTAGAGCTCAGGTTTTTCCCTTTATTTAAAGTTAGTCGAAGTCATTTCCCATCAATTCATTTATTTAAGCGCGTAACTGAAAGGCATGGAAGGTTACTTAGCTATTGAGGTTTAAAATTTTTTCTTAGATGTTATTGTTGAAAAGAGCTAAAAATGGCCTGAGTCATTTCCTTCTGCAGGCGCACACTTCCTCTATGCGGGCTTTCAAGAGCACATTATGGTATTTGTTTAAGATTGGTTTCCTACTTTTAAATTTTGTGATGGAATCTATCAGAGATAATATTTTTCAACTGAATGCCTTATACCTTGGATCCTTGTATTCCCCTCCTGTTCTAGTTTGTGTGCTACTTTTCTTCCTTGTATGCCTGTTGGTAGGGCTACCACTTGCAAAAATTGCTTTCCTCAGAATCCCAATTATAAAATGAAGTGGTCTAGGTCTCCCGTTTCCTAACTAAAGTCTTCTTTTTATTATCCTCTTTGCTAATACGCACCTCCAGATAATGGTGGATGTGGTGACATTTTGAGATTTTGTTCCACTTGCACCTTCCTCTCTCAGATAATGAGCATTATTCTCATAGGAAAATGTTGATCAGCGTTTTTATCAATAGACATACTAGAAAATGAATCTGCATTGAACTACATTATAGGCTGTCAGTACAGTATTTTCACTGCACCATGCACTATCGGTACAAAGATGTGTCAAACATGGTTCCTACTCACTTAGCATGACATCTATTTGAGGGCATTGGGCATGTAACACAACATGCATATATATGTGAAAAATAACAGTATTTGTTGAATGTTGCATGGTGCACCTTTTCTAGAGGAGCCAGAAAGTAAACAGAGCCTTGAAGGACCAAAATCAGTAGGGACGAGGGTAAGGAGAACATTCTGGGCCCTTGGAACTGTGTGGCGGAGGGTCGACGGCAGAGTCGTGAGTGGAATGCTTCTGGGGCCCTGAGCAGAGCATTGGTGGGTGGCTCATCAGGAATAAAGGAGAGCAGCTGAGATAATGCAGTTCCACTTCTCAATACACTCTTTGAAAGGCTGTGTGTTTTAGATAAGCTAACTGATTAGTAAAGAAGTCAACATGGTAGGAGATGGAGCAACAAAATGGAAAAAAAAAATAAGGTAGATGGAAATGATAAGAAACGGAAAAAAAAAGAAACATAGTTCAGGAATTTGAAGATGTCTGGGGAACTAATTATGGGGTTTTACTTAACACCTTCTGTGTTTGACACACTTGTAAACTTGACCTCAATGAGTAAGTTCTGCTTTGCTCTCTTTGCCCTGACAGAAGAAAACATTGAAACGGTTTGTGCTGCTTGCACACAGCTTCACCACGCTTTAGAGGAAGGAAACATGCTTGGAAGTAAATTTAAGAGAAGAAGTATTCTCCTGAAGACCCTATATAAACTTGTTGATGTTGGCTCAGACTTGCTGAGCCTTAAACTTGCAAAAATTATTCTAGCAGTAAGTTTTTCCTTCCTCTGGTCTCGTAGACTGTAGCATGTAAAAGTTCTGTTTAATGCTTTATTTGTAAATATAACAAAGGTGATTAGAAATGCAGTGTGTTTGTTTAGAATCTTGAAAAAAAATTAAGGTGGTAAACTGACATCCCAGAATTTTGACCAGAAAGTACCATCTAAGGAACTAAGGCCGAGTACAGATAAAATGTTCAAATAAACGCTTACACATGGACTGTGGCAAGGTTTTTAAAAAAAAAAGTGACAATAGGCAAACACATTCAAAACAGTTGTTCAGGTAACCTGACTGGAGATCAGTATCGGAGAGCAGACTGTGGTTTCTGCCCTACGGTTTCTGCTGGGTGCTTGGTTCTATCACGTGATTTAATAAATAACTTCAGATAACTTGGGCTGTGGTCATAGTGGCCAGGTGCTTTATGAGGCCGCGTGAAACAGAACCAGCTGCTTGGTGGTCATAGAAGGCTCCTGTGAGGTGTTAGAAGAAAAGGCCAGACACCTTTAATGAAAGTATGTAGAAGCTCTGTCTCAAACAAAATGATATCATTGTTTGAGGGCAGCCCTTTGTTGTCACAGCCATAAACAGTTGGAACCAAAAGATAAGACACAATTATTATAGACCGTTCTAAGAGAGCCGCTAAAACAAATGAATGAAGCTTTGTTTACCTGGTTTCATAAAAGTAAAAGCTATTAACACCCGTAATTCATATAATTTAAAATCTTAAAGTACACAGTGAAGGTAAGTGTTGGCATACTTACTCATAGTTTAGTAAGGGTGCCCTCTATTTCTTACTTTGAAGCATTTCATAAAGCAGAATATTCTGACTACACATTCCATGCAGTGTTTTGGAGAAGTACGTTCTTATTTAGCTGCCACCCTAAACTATTCACCCTCTTTGTAAAAACTGTGATATGATACGTGATGCAGAAAGCAACATTTCCTTGAAATAATGATTTCAGTAGTAGTTTAATCACATCTCATTGATGAAAATGGATCAGATTTAATGAAACGGAAAGACCATAAACCACAGGGAGGATTTAAAGTCAGAAGTTATAAGTAGAGATGAAAAGATAACTGCACGCTTGCCCAGTTCCTTCTCCAGCCCTGGATTTGGGGCACCTCCTGGCCCAGGAGACCCCAGTGTGAGGCTGGAGGGCTCTACTGGTGTAGCTGCCCTGGGCTGGACCCAAGCAACCAGCTGCCCAACCTCTGCCTTTGTTTTTCATCCTAGGCATTGTGCTCTATACCAAGTAAGTAAATAAATAAAAGAGAGAAAGGAAGAAGGAAAATGCCATGAATTTGTTAATGCTCTGCAGAGAAAATGTCATCTTGGTTATTAAAGGTGCCATTCAAATTAATTATATACATGGCACAATTTAAATATTTTAGGGCAAAAGGCTGCGATCTGCCAGGCAGTGAACACATTCTGAACGAAACATACGTTTAGATAAAGCCCTTTCCATGACACTGACCACCTGGCTGAATTGGGCAAGACCGCTAGGCTACAGTCCAGAGTGCGGAGGTGGGTGGGCTGTCCTTTTTGATTGAGTGTAGATGGCGGCCAGGATCGACCAACAAGTCCCACTTCCCATCTGCCACGTGAATCTTCTGTAATGCTCCAGGCAAGACATTGCTTCCCTTAGACCTTGGTAATGGGGTTCTATGTAAATTTTTTTTTAAAGGACATCATAAAAAGCTGTTGAAGAAAAAAAATTTGACAAAAAACTGAAGATAATAGGAGTAAATTTTTTTAAAATAACTTCTGCTAAGATTTTATCTACCAGTTTAATATTATAATTCAGACATTTAAAATTATTTATAGTTAAAAAAAATCCAGTGAGTTTAATGTTAGTTCTGATTTCTTGCATTCTTTGGTTAAGTGGGGTTTGCCAGATAGCCATTTTCATTTTAACCTTTGTATCCAAAAAATCTTACAAAAATATATCTGCCTATTTTAAGATTTTTTAAGAGTACAAACATATATACAGTGTGAAAGCAACTACATTCAGGAAGGGAAGACAATCTAACATCCTATACAGGGGGAAAAACAGAAAAGAAATAGCAGTATGTCAACAGTGACTATATATAGTGGCAGTGTTATGAGTGATTTTTAAACTTCCCTTTTCTTTAATTTTCCAAATTTGCTTTAAATAAAATAAACTCCTATGTTTAACATAAAGGTGAACTACCCCACTGCAAGAGCCTACTTTGTGCCAGGGAATGAAAGTGAATAAAATAACCCCTGCCCTGCAGGCTGGCCATGTAGCAGGAGAGACAGAGAGTAAACACTTGAAGTGCTAAAGGGGCTGATGAGCACTGTGGGAAAAAAATAAAGCAGAGTAAAGGGAATGGCCTGTGTTGGGGCAAGTGCTGTTTTATACAGGGTAGTCTGTATTCCTTGCATATAATTTAATGTTTTATTGTCTTTTTTTGTCTCAAAGTCATAATTTTACAGTTACCAAAAGAGAAGGTATAGGAATTTGCTCTGAATGTAAACTGACCTTATAGCAGGCCTGGAAATGGTGGGGTTTGTTGGGGTTTTTTTTTAATGAAAACTCTGATACCAGGTGTTCTTTTTTTGTTGTTGTTGTTTTCTTTCCCACTTTTCACTAAAAATGTAAGTCTTGGAGTGGGGAGTGTGGTTAGTTGTATTCATTCATTTATTCAACAAGTTTCACTAAGTACATAGCAGATGCTATGTTCCACATGTAGAAAGAGTAACAAATCATGGTTTTGACCTCAAAGGCTCATAATGTAGTGGAAGATTGCCAAGAGATTAAAATATATTCCCAAATATAAAGGGCAATATATATTTCCATTGATGCAGATTCTTTTTCTCTCTAGTCAGCTTTTTTTCCCTAGGTTTTTAAACAACGTTTTAAAAATACCTAAACATTGAAAACATTTTTTTTAAGTTTCCATTTCCTTTTTTCATCCTGAGAACAAAGAATTTCCATTCTGCCACGTGTGACAGTTTCTGAGCCTTCCATAACAGAGCTTCTCAGACTTGAATGTACACACGATCCCCTGGCAAAGTTGTAAAATGCAGGTTCTGGTTCAATACGGCTGGTGGGGCCTGAGATTCTGCATTTCTAATACACACCCAGGTGATGCTGAGATGAGATGACATGGCCTGTCTGAGGAGCAGACTCTTCAGTTGCAAAATGGGAATGACTACAGCTAATTTGCAGGGTTTGCTCTGAGATGTCATGAAAAGCACCAGAGCAGAGGGTCAGACAGAAGCTGCTCCATGAATAATACTCACCTCCCCCTTTCTCTCCAGCTCGGGGCTGACCACGTTCACCTTGGTATTTCCTACAGCAAACAGCACAGTGCCTGGTACACAATAGGAGCTCAATAATATTTGTGGATCAAATATAGAATGAATCTTTTAAAAATATGTCTGACAAATTCCATTATCTTTTTTTTTTTTTTACTAGCTGAAAACTCATTAATAAACAATATTGAGGGCTTCCCTGGTGGCGCAGTGGTTGGGAATCCGCCTGCCAATGCAGGGGACACGGGTTTGATCCCTGGTCTGGGAAGATCCCACATGCCGCGGAGCAGCTAAGCCCGTGCACCACAACTACTGAGCCTGCGCTCTTGTAGCAGCGCATGGTCTCTAGGCATGCGGGCTTCAGTAGTTGTGGCCCTAAATAAATAAAATTTAAAGAATAAGTAAACAATATTGAAGATATAAGGATACTTTTTTTCTAAAGGAATTTTTTCTTTTTTTTAGATTAATTATTTTTGGCTGCGTTGGGTCTTTGTTGCTGCACGCAGGCTTTCTCTACTTGGCGGCGAGCAGGAGCTACTCTTTGTTGCGGTGCGCGGCCTTCTCACTGCGGTGGCTTCTCTTGTTGTGGAGCACGGGCTCTAGGCACGTGGGCTCAGTAGTTGTGGCTCCAGAGTGCAGGCTCAGTAGTTATGACGCACGGGCTTAGTTGCTCCGCGGCACGTGGGATCGTCCCAGACTAGTACTTGAATCCGTGTCCCCTGCGTTGGCAGGCTTATTCTTAACCACTGTGCCACCAGGGAAGACCCTTTTTTTTAAGGATACTTTTTAATTATAAAATAATGACCTATATGCCATCCTTTTCACACAGATATATTTATTTGTTCAGATGACCTCATTGCTACAAATATATTCTACACTCTTGCAATGAGGGCACATGGTGTTTCCATCTTACAGTAGGTTATGTCTTCTTATGCATGGTGCTCACTGTTACACTTTTGTGATGGCTTAATATGAATAGTATTGATGTTCCCCAATTTATTAAATTATTCTTAAATGTTGGGCATTTAGGATTTTTTATTTTAACTTTTACTACTTTACATAAATATGCAGCTAATTTAGACCATTTGATTCAGTCCTCCTATACTGTGTTTTCTTTTTAAAGAGTATACTTCCTTATTGCTTAATTTACTTGAATATTTTTCTGTGATTTAGAAGGTAATTTTAACCTTTGAACGTTACTTGCGATTTTCTCAAAGCATTCCAGAAATAGGCTTAAATATTGTAATAAATACATATGTATTATCTAATCAAAGAATATTACTTTTTCATTTTATTTTATACAAATGATAAATATAATTGTACCTTTCCCCTTTCTTTTCTTTCCTTCACCTCCATGATGTATTCTTTTCTAGGTTAGTTTAATCTGAAATTTTAGTATCCATCTTCCTTTACTTTTGTGGAAGGCGATTACTCCATTTAATTAAATTTATCAACATCAGCCCCCCCTTTTCCTCATATATTCTTTGAAAAATAATAATTTCACATATAAGCATGAGACTTTATGAAGTAAGAAATAAAGGCTTATCATTAAAAGGTGCTTACTCTAAATATCACTTACATTGTTTACTATAAGTGAGTTAATTAGATACCATAGTTGGCAAATATGAGGCCAAAACTTTTGAAAGTTGATTTCCTTGGAACTTTTATTTATGTTTTAAAAATTCTCTTGCCGCACTTTTTAAATTAGGTGTTTATGTTTAAAAATTATGGCATATCTTTATTCCCCTGCAGTGGAAATGTGATTTCTTTCTCTGCAGCTTAAAGTGAGTGGAAAGAATCTTCTTAATGTCTGTAAGCTTATATTTAAAATTAGCAGGAGTGAGAAGAATGATTCTCTGATTCAAAATGATGGCATTCTGGGTGAGTATTATTCAGCACTACCATTGAGCAAATGTTGTACTTGAGTATGAATGAAAAGTTTGGAGAGCAAAGTTATAATTAATGATAACTGGAATATTTTATTTTCTCATAATATGCAGAAGTTAGGTGATGCCTGTTTTTTCTCTGTCCTCTATGTTTTCCATGTTTCACTTAATGTATCCTTTGGAACCTAGGAGGATAGCCTGCTATTTTTTTTTAAATGCCTGTAGTAATAATATATAATTTATAAAGTGGTTCCTATTTAAAAATTCATTTCCTAGTCTTGGTTTTATTACTAGAAAAAATACATTTAATAGTGTTTGACATAATTGAAATGTTTGATCTTTTGATATAGTAGGAATGATTAGAACTGGGAAAACATCTATAACTGTTGTATAAAATTGACATCAGTGTGTCAAATGTGTTTCAAATATGTAGGTAGAGGAGTTTTAATACATTCTAATTATCTAGCTAATAATGTGTAATTCTTTATATACCCTTAAATAATTAAGATGCTTAAATAGTTACCTAAACAGAAATCTTTTATGAATTAGTATTGTTGATCTAAGGGAAGGCAGCAACATGGAAAAGGCTTTAAGTCCTCTTTTTGCAACATAGGATAAATGGTCTTCTTCTTTCTTTCTTTTTTTTTTTTTTTTTTAATCCCAGCAGACAGGGACAAAGCCAGTACTGAAAGAAATTTCTAACACTGAATCAGCTCATTGAGAGTAAGAGACTAAAAACAAAGAAAGGTTCTGACAGATGATCACATTGACATTAATAAAAATTAATGTGAGATAGGCATGTTTAACTTTATCAGAGCTGCCTGGATTAATCCTAAAACCTAGTACTTGTATGTTATTTGGATGGATGTTCTTTAAGTTGTCTTGGGAAAGGGTGGATGTTATATTTGAAGCACCCCTTTCTACTGTTGAGATACTTTTAAAAGTTCCTATCTTGATTAACTTTCCATTCATACAGCAACCAGTATATTCTTAAAGGTTTGTTGAAATTTAACTCTTAAATTGCTTTGATTATTAGTTATTCTATAATAACTCAAACTGTTTGTAACCAAAAATAAAGTTTGGCAAATATTAATAAGGGGCAAGGAATGGTGGCCTTCCCTGGTGGCGCAGTGGTTGAGAGTCCGCCTGCTAATGCAGGGGACACGGGTTCGTGCCCCGGTCCAGGAGGATCCCACATGCTGCGGAGCGGCTGGGCCCGTGAGACATGGCCGCTGAGCCTGCGTGTCTGGAGCCTGTGCTCCGCAACGGGAGAGGCCAACTCAGTTAAAAGAACACTTTCTTATTTACATATAATAATCCCATCTTTTTGCTGTCATTACTGTTACAGAGATTTGTCTTAGCTAAAAGTAAGCTTTCCTGTTTATGCCATGTGAGCAACTCTTCACAAGCATTTGAATGTAGGTTCTGGCTAACATTTTACAAATCGTATTTGATGTTCACATACAAGTGCTTTAATATCTCTCTTTCCAGCTGTTCTACTCATCTATTTGTAATAATTCATCTTTTTGACAGAATCATTATTGGAGGTCCTGAGAAGTGAAGAGCTGCAAGCTAACACCGAAGCTTTCTTATACTGCATGGGGGTGATCAAATTCATTTCTGGAAATCCAGGATTTCTTCATGAAATGATTGGCAAAGGTGCTGTAGAAATATTGATGAATTTGATGACACAAATAAACGAGAACACCAAGAAGTCTGGTACATGTTTGCCTAATTCAGGCCACTTGTTAGTCCAAGTAAGTATTTTACTTGAAAGAGCTAGACGTGTAAAGTTAGTCTTCACGTTGTCTAATGCCGCTTACCTGCCAGTGGGTGTAACGGGAAACAGTTGGGCTGTTACCTGTAGCCAGGTGAGGGTGCCCAGCCTCGGGGATCAGGGTGGCAGCCCTAGCCACACCTCTGCCCCGTGTGTGCCCATTTCCTCTGGAAAGGCTATTCCATAGCTTTTCACGGAGCATGTCTCCAGCATGTAGACATCTATTTCCACTACCCTGCAGAGAAAGCAAGACTGGAAGAATGAAAAATCAGCACCTCTTCAAAACAATTGCATGTTATAATCAGAATTTTAATAGGCAGAGTGTTAACTTTCAGAGTTTAAGACAGGTCTAGCCTGGAGATTGTTCATGAAGATTGGTAGCTTATATCATAAATATTGTATCTACAGTAAAGAAAACAGAATTTAATGACACTGAGTGGACAGTTGTTGAGGGCGTGTGTAGACGGCGGTAGCAAAGCCAGATACATTTAGTATGACCAGGGCAGGAAGAAAAAATGTGTTATGTGTTAGAGTTTCATTACTTCTTTTGCGGCAGATTAAATTTCATAGTTGAATTATTTTCATTGGAGCTGCTTCAGGTCTCATATTCTTCTTTAAAAGAGATTTTACTCTTTAATAGCATTTGTATATCAGATAATAGCATCTTTGGTGTAATAATTGATGAGATTTGAAATGTGCTTGTCAGTTAATGGGGCTTGATCAAGGACTGCGTGCTCGAAGCCTTGGGGAAAGTGTGCTAAAAATTAGATTTAGGCCCTGCCTTAAAGATGCTAAAAGTGTATATGATAATTATTAATTTTGGACTTTGTGGTCTGTCTCCATTTCAAAAAAGACTGTGAAAACCTCCTTTAGTTATGAGTGATTCAAAATTCTACTGGATGTGTCATCTTTTGGCTAGGGAGACTTAAGTAACATTATTTTCATGCTGACAGTGTTATGGAGTTATTTAAATTTTTCCCTCAATGAAAATAGTTATTTGGGTTATATAATTATTATGTTTCTTGTTAAAATGTAAAAAAAGAAGTATGAGAAAGAGTATAAAAATCACCTGAATTATTTTCACCCTTAGATAATCCACCTCCAACATTTTAGTAACCATTCTTCCATGCATTTTACATGCATATGTATTATATACACTTATATAGGTATAATTTTATATAATTCTTGATTTTTATCATGAACTTCCTCTTTCTAAGAGTTTTTTTTGCTTGTTTTCCGTCACCCTCTTTTCCTCCTTGTTTCTCCTCCTGGTTCTCCCTGTTAGCCAATATTGTTCACACAGATGTGCTCAGCACCTTTTAATACACTCATAGGTTTTCTTTTTTTTTAATATAAATTTATTTTTTTTTATTTTTGGCTGCATTGGGTCTTCATTGCTGTGTGCGGGCTTTCTCTAGTTGCGGTGAGCAGGGGCTACTCTTCGTTGAGGTGCGTGGGCTTCTCATTGAGGTGGTTTCTCTTGTTGCGGATCACATGGTCTAGGTACGTGGGCTTCAGTAGTTGTGGCATGTGGGCTCAGTAGTTGTGGCTTGCGGGCTCTAGAGCGCAGGCTCAGTAGTTGTGGTGCACGGGCTTAGTTGCTCCGCAGCATGTGGGATCTTACCGGACCAGGGCTCAAGCCCATGTCACCTGCATTGGCAGGCAGGTTCTTAACCACAGTGCCACCAGGGAAACCCCACTCATAGGTTTTCAAAAATGGAATATTCTGTGCATGTCTCTTTTCTATTTTAACAATACATAGTAAAAAAACTCAATAGACTTATTCTTTTTATTGGCAGCATAATATTCTGTGATGAAGATGTACCTCAGATTCTCAACCATTCTTCCATTGAGATACTCTGCTTTTAATTTTTATGTAAAAGCTTTTGGAATTCTTGTCTTGTTTTAAAAAGCTCTTTCATGTATATATATATAGTTGTCCCTCAGCATCCATGGGGGACCTGCCCCAGATACTAAAGTCCACAGATGCTCAGGTCCCATACTCGGTCCTCTGTATCCACGGATACAGTACACCGTCCGTGGTTAGTTAAATCTGTAGATGCGGAACCTACAGATAGGAGTGCTGACTGGATATATGTATATGCATTTATATATTTATACATAATTTATAAATTTAAAAATAAAAACAAATATATAAATGTATTTGTATAGAATAAAAATATATAATTAAATCAGTTGGTATAAAGGAGAATTGAGTATTATTGTGACCAAAAATACATCAAATCCAGAGCTAGAACCTCTGGTATGCCAGTATGTACTGTGCACTTCTCCCTACACTCCTCTCCTTTCCCTCTTCCCTTGCTTCGGCCTCCTCAAACGCAAACTGACTCAGCGGGTCAGATGCCCCTTTCTTGTCCCGAGGTCCTTGCGTCCCTCTAGGGTGTGGGGGAAAGGTCACTATAGTAACTCCCTCCTCGCTGCCCACCACCACTCACCGGGCACTGTCATCATCTCCAAAGCCTTCCTCTGAGCCTGCCTGGCATCTGGCGGGGGAGGGGCTTGCACAGCCCGAGGCCTCTCTCAGGAGCGCAGTCAGCAGCCCACATCCCAGTCCAGCAGGAGAAAGGGGCCCATTATTGCCTCCACCTGAGAATGTGCTCCTGCTGTGGTCACCAAGAGCCATTTGTGTCAGCTGTACACTGTCACTATGTGTATGTACGTTTACAAATTCGGGGGAAGGGAGATATTGTTTTAGGGTATTTCATTTGCAGAATCCCCTGAACTGGACGTTCCCTTGTGTTTAATGAAAACAAAGAAAAACTGTTTTGTATCATCCAAATGATAAAAATGTAAGCAACTTGACTTCACTATAAGAACAGATGAAAATCTCTGCTCTTGCGAACATGTCGCACTGACTGGCTTTTCACCAGCTCGCTCATGTGCACATTGACCCAAACAGATCTGGCCACGGGCAGAATTGTTCAATTACACCAGCCTTCAGAACCGGTAACTCTAGCTCAAGGCATTTTTTAAAAGCAACTTTGTTCGATTGAAAAAATAAATAAATGACTTGCGGCTGTACTAATAGAATAATGTCTGTAAGCCAGAGAGAACACAGCAAGGCAAAAAGATAAGGGCAGGACTTCCTCTCCTTTATGACTTTAACTGCTGTTAAAGAATGCTGTGCATCCTGCCATCTGACCCAGTGCTAGAGTTGTCCTGTCTCCCTAAAGCAGCCCTGTTGGAGGCCATTGAATGAGTAGAAGGCGTGTGAAGCTGGGTCCTGCAGGTTGTGTAGGATTTGGGAAACTGTCACCGAGGAAAAGGGATACGGTGTGTTTGGGGGCTGCTGAAAAGGTAGGTCTGTCCAGAGCAGAGAGTTCCGTGGGGGAGGCGTGGGAGGTGAGATTCAGAGGCTACGGTCATGGGCCTTGAATACCAGGCTGCAGAGTGCAGACTTGGAGTAACACAGAGCGGTTGGAGGTCAGTGCAAGGGGAGGAGGAGATGAGATCAGAGTGGCAGACAGGTGGGCATGTGCAAGATGTTAAACTGATAAAGGCTGAAAAGCTGAAATGTGGCAGGAGGAAAGTGTGTCAGTGGTACGGACGGATTGGAGGGTTAAGATCTCACACACAGCAGCCCCAATTAAGAGGTGTTGCTGCAGTTATTAGATTTTAGACTGATTATAATGGAGCTAAAGGATCGAGATCAAGGAATGGGCACGAAAGAAAAAAAAGCTCCTCCACAGCATAGGGGCCAGTGATGCTTAGAGGAAAAAATACTGAAGTGTTGAGATTTTTGAAAGTTTCCTTTGCATTGTTTCTTACATATATGTATTTGTGTACACATACAGGTATGTTTATTACTGCACCACTGACATCAAGAGACATTGATTTCACAAGTGTTTATGCGGTGGCTGCTCTGTGCCAGGCGTGCTTTGGGTGGTTAGTAAGGCAGTGGAGGGCAAGAGAGCTGCCAGTAGGGGCCTACTTTTTAAATTTATTTATTTATTTTTGGCTGTGTTGGGTCTTCGTTTCTGTGCGAGGGCTTTCTCTAGTTGTGGCAAGCGGGGGCCACTCTTCATCGCGGTGCGCGGGCCTCTCACTGTCATAGCCTCTCCCGTTGCGGAGCACAGGCTCCGGACGCGCAGGCTCAGCGGCCATGGCTCACAGGCCCAGTTGCTCCGTGGCATGTGGGATCCTCCCAGACCAGGGCCCAAACCTGTGTCCCCTGCATCGGCAGGCAGGTTCTCAACCACCGCGCCATCAGGGAAGCCCAGGGGCTACTTTTTGATGATCCGCATGTCCAGATAATAGTATTCTGATGCCCTGTTCTTTGACAAAACTCTGGTACTTCCACGAGTTCAGTTCTACCTGTCAGTTGCTTCATAGCATTTTGAGAAGGTTGAGAGGATGATTGTTGATGCTCAGAGGGACCAGCACCACTTCCCACTAAGTGGAAGGATTAATATTCCCAGTCTGGCAAAACTGGAGACGGGCGTTTGTCTGCAAAATCATTAGCGTAAAGAAGGTTAATCTGTGCATGATTACTAAATTCCAGAATGTTAGGCTTTCGGGAGAGCTCCTCGAAACCTGGGGAAAGAGAAATACGGGCCAGATAAAAGGCTAGGCCCTCTAGATCCCAGCATTAAATTGCATCACTTAAGGAGGTGACACAGCCGAAATAGAGGTTTGTCAATATTAATCTCAGTGGATTATCAGGAGGTGTTAGGGTTCATTTCTGGCTTATAAGGCCCAACAATTGGGAAGGGATAATACAGGAACTGAGGAAAATTCCTGGAGTCACCTCCATCAGGAAGTCTGTTGTGGTTTCCATCGTGCCCCCTTTCTGGGGACTGGAGAAGAGTCTTTTGTATGCGTCACAATCACAAACAAGCCCCAATTTCCCTGGTGTCTCATTTGTCCTCTTGTGTCTTGGGGACACTATGTACAAAGCTGCTTTACCGTAATTGAAGAAAATCTCAAGGTACTCACATTTACAGTTAGGTAATTTGTAGGTATATAACGTAACTATTAAACCCAGGTTGATTTAAACTAATGTTCCTATTTTTATGGATTCCTTCATATTTCCAGCCTTTTCTTCTTTACCGCCTGACCCACTTGATTTTGAGTTCAATTCCTAGAGAAATATATTCTTTCCCTGCTTCAGATTTAACATTTTTGAAGTTAGAACTGTCTGGCCCCCCCCCCCCCCCCGCAGATAACATGGTTTCTTTCCTTCGTCTTACACCTGATCTCTCTTCTCTGACCTCCAAACCTGCCGCCCAGAGGGTCCTTCAAGTCCTAATCTTTCACCCTTCTTGCTCAGTACAGCTCCACTGTCCAATTCTTCCTTTTTCTGAGCGCAAGTTTCTCAGGAAGGTCGGTCCTCCCACCCCTTGGCAGTCCCTCTCCTCCACTTTGGCTCTAGAGTGTGGGGAAAAGGAGAGTGAATTAAACAGAGATTTGACCCTGGGTAGCTCAGAAAATGATAATGTTACTGTCAGAAATTAGAGGGTTACGTAAGGGAACTGATTTGGCGAGAGGAGGGAGGGAAATGATGTAATTAGCCCTCGTGTAAAACTTTAAGGTGCCAGCAGAACAGCCAAGTGGGACTGTCCGGTGGGAAACTGGAGAGAAGAACCCATGCTTAGCAGAGAAATTAAAGCCAGAAAAGCAGACTTAGCGTCATCTACATGGAGTTGACCGTTGAAGTCAAGAAAGACGATGATACTACTCAAGGGGAGAGTAGAGGGAGAGAGGAGGGCTAGAGGAGGGCTGAGGACAGGTTCCATAAAATGGCCACATTTGTGGAATAGGGAGAGACAAGAGAAGTGACCAGAAAATTCAGAAAGGACAGTGTGTGGAAGAGGGTAGAGAATTTAAGAGCAAGGATTGGTCAACTTTGGCAAGTGCTACGGCAAGCACACGGGGGAAGAGGAATTCCGCTACTGTGTGGGGCAATTTGAGTGGGCAGGTGGGGTCGCGTCCTGTTGCAGGGGGTCTGTCCACACTCTCTTTAAATCTTAAATGATTTCTTTATCTCTACCCTTTTAAATTAAGAGATGTTTTAGGGGCTTCCCTGGTGGCGCAGTGGTTTGAGAGTCCGCCTGCCGATGCAGGGGAGGCGGGTTCATGCCTCGGTCCGGGAGGGTCCCGCGTGCTGAAGAGCGGCTGGGCCCGTGAGCCATGGCCGCTGGGCCTGCGCGTCCGGAGCCTGTGCTCCGTGGCGGGAGAGGCCACAGGGGTGAGAGGCTCGCGTACCGCAAAAAAAAAAAAAGATGTTTTGATACAGTTGGGTTTTTGTTTTTTAATTTCTAAGCCCTAGAGTAAACTCCCCGCTTTGGCTGATGCGAGTTCGCTCCTGTATTGTGTATTCCACATCCCCAGCACGCGGTACTGTCGTCTTCTGGAGCCCTGATGGTCCCTCTGGCTTTGTGCCCAGTGGGGACAGGGCTCAGTGCTGCCTCATGGACTAGTGACGGGAGCACAGGCCTGAACTGGCGGTTCAGCTCTGACGTTCTGTGAGCCTCACCCTCCTCATCTCCCAGTGACTGGCCATGCCTGGGGTAGAGGGTAGTCAAGAGAGTTAAACAAGATGATCTATTGAAGCACCTAGAACAGGACATGGCACGTAGATGGCACTCAGCAGAAATTTATTAAACAAAGTGAGATCAGAATCACCAAAACTTGAAGCTTCGGGCTTCCCTGGTGGCGCAGTGGTTGAGAGTCCGCCTGCCGATGCAGGGGACACGGGTTCGTGCCCCGGTCCAGGAAGATCCCACATGCCGCAGAGCGGTTGGGCCCATGATCCATGGCCGCTGAGCCTGCACGTCTGGAGCCTGCATGTCTGGAGCCTGTGCTCTGCAACGGGAGAGGCCACAACAGTGAGAGGCCCGCGTACCGCAAAAAAAAAAAAAAGCTTGAAGCTTCAAAGAGCAATTATTTCTGATAAGAAAAAATTAATCACGACAAGATGACAGAGTTAAAGATGGGTTTCATCTTTGTGTATTTTGTGTATGTGTGGCTTTCCTTTTTATCTTTTATTTTGAACTCAGTATAGGTTCATAAGATGTTGCAAAAATAGTAGAGGGGTCCTATTTACCCAATCACCCTGCTTCTCCCAGTGATGACATCTTACGTAACTGTAGGACATTATTTAAAGGGGGAAACTGATATGGGTATGGTACCATTAACTGTTTTACTTACTTGCATATTATTTTTGAGATTGGGTGAGTCTCTTTTTTTGTCACAGTATTTAGTTTGGTTATTAGGCTTGCTAATTTTTTAATGATGTATTTGTTAGTGGGAAGGGGAGCTATTCCTGCTTATGAGGTTTCCTTCCTATAGAGGAATACCCAGTAGTGTAATGGCCACTCAGTCATCCAACTGGCATGAGAGAGCGGGCAGTCAGAGCCTACTCTTCCCTTTCCCGGGAAAGGGCTACATATAGGCAACTCTTGTTCAACTTTGACTCTCCGCGGATGGCATACCTGAAGATTTGGGGTGAGTCAGAGATCCCAAACATGTAACGCCTTGGGCTTTGAATTAGAAATAAGAGAGAGACTAAGGCAGATGGGGAAGAAAGTTGAAGGATGTAGTTTATAGCTGAGGTGGGTGTGCTTTCTAATCCTGAGCCCCTGAATCAGATTTGCCCACCCAGTCACAGGCCACGCCTGCCCCAGGAGGAGCAGAGGAGAGCACCTGTGCTCACCAAGCAGGAAGTGAGGGGTGGAGAGTGACCAGGAGATTATGCTAAGAAATGTCACCTCACAAGGAAGGAACATCAGGTGCGGGAAGTAAGTATTCCTGTACCACCTGCTTCTGGGGAGAGCCATTTGCTTTTCAATTCTGTCATATCTGCTCAGTCTCTTCCCTGTAGACATATTAGTTGTGGCAATAAAGAAGTGTCACTAACTTTAACATGTAATTCTGAAAATCAGTGTTATTACTCTGCAGTTCTTAAAGCATTATCTTTTTCAGACTCATTTTCCTTATTTTACTGCTCTGGCATTCTGTATAGTCTCGATGACATTCAAATTTCAGCTGTATTGATACATATAATGGCCACAACTGGAAGAATCAGCTACCTACTCATTTTACCAAGGTAACTGACATAGTGGCAGTAAATGGAGAAACAATAACAAACATAGGCAAATGTTAAATAAGAGTCTCAAAGTAGGGCACTGGAGCTTGAGGGCAGAACCGTTTCCTGCAGAAGTAGGACACTCATGGTAGGAGTGTGCCAAGTAGGCTCCACAGCCAGGCACCAAGCATTGCTGAGGATTGGGAATTAATATCACTTTCACATGCATGTATCTTAACTCCAAGAAAATGCGTAGGAAGTTTTGGAACTAGTGGTTTCCTGTATAGAGTGGCATCTTACAGTTGGTTTCCTTTTTCTCGGGCAGGACTGTACTGATCATACATGAGACAATATGAAACTTCTTGGGTTACCACGTGGGCTCTGGTTTGGGCATATATGTGGTCTCAATCGGGCACAAATCCAGAAAATGAATATGCTTTCATTAATAGAGGGAGATGGTTTTGCTGAGGTTGGAAAATGGTGTGGCTTTGGTCTTAAATCATTTGACACTGTTTGTGGTCTCTGGCGGCTGTGTTTATTCTTTCACATCATCAGCGGGAAGTGAACCATTTTGCAGTTGGCAGTTAAGTTGAGATAAAGCTCTAGGGATTGGGGTTATGGATATTCCAGATGATTTAGCAATAAAATGAATGCTTTTAGGAGACAGTCAAATGGAGCAGGGGAGACAACAGATGAGGAGTCGTTAGAGCCCCAGATGCCCAGCTACCTGGAGCTGGTAGACTTTCTGAGCTTCAGTTTCCTCATCTGAAAGTTGGAGCTCAGGATACCTTTCCTGTCTACAACATTCAGGGAGCAAATGAGATCAAGCTCACAAGATAGCTTTATAAAAAATAAAGTAGCTGCTCATATTTTTTTCATAATAACATTCAACGTATAAAAATAAAATGACTCCTGATGCTAATTTTGGTAGAGGAAGCATAATAACTTTCAGACTGTTGGTGCAATTTTCAATTGCATTATGTCCCAGAGTTTTCTTTGAAAGCCGGTTTTTTGAAATTGGGAAAATATTTCTCCAAGGAATAATACCATGATTGACGGTGAAGTTCCTGGGCTAGCCGAAGAGCCTGTTCAATTTTCTGATGCACCTAAACGGGAATTCTCTGGTGGGCTGTGAGCTGCAAGCCCCTCTGATCTGGGCCAGCTCTGATGGCTGAATGCCTCCCAGGGCAGAAGAATCTGGTGAGTTCCCTGGCGACTGAGGACTCTGATGTAGGGAGAGTGCAAAGGGAGTAGAGAAGTCATCCACTCGAGAAATGAGCAGTATATGGAGGCCCAGGTGGACCAACCAGCCCTCCCCACCGTGCGCACAGCCCCCTGCAGTAGAGAATGCTGGGGATGAGGCCACAGCTGCTGGGCCTGCACTGTCATTCTTAAGTTCATTGATCTAAATCAGGAGGGCCTCATATTTTAAGGCAAATATTTCATGTGTTTGCTTAGGTTTTTCAAATAATTAATAATTGGAAACATAATTTAAAATCGATAATGAAGTACCTAAATTGATTTTTTTAAATGCTAAATCTTTTGAATTCTAATTTTGCTTTACTAAAATGCTTTTAGAGCCCTTATAAAATAATCACTTCTTGATAGAATTTTTCCCTTTAAAATGGGTCTCTCAATGTTGACTGCATGGTGAAGACTTTGAGGCCCAACTAATTCAGTGTGAGATAGGACAGCTTTGCCAAACTCACCAGGTGTTTTACCTGGAGATGCTGATTGAGTTTGGGGCCCAATCTGACGATCAAGGAGTTTGGGGAAACCCAGAGAGAAAAAGCTGCCTCAGGAAAAGTGAGCACCGCAAAGCTGTAGAGTGTGTGTGTGGCTCAGTCATTTTCCAGCAGTAGATTAGCAACCAGAATCACACCGGCATGTTTCTTCCCTGATACATACCAAACATTTAGGTCCCCTTTTGTCCCAGACATCATCTAACAGCTGCTAATACAAGAACACTTAAATTTTTATCAATCCTTCTTGTGGATTACCAGTTCCATATTCTTCTCCTTTTTCTTCTTCCCACTGGTTGCCTTCTGACTCAGTATATCTGTCCCAAGGGGTTGCACATTAAGTGATGGGAAAAAGAAGCATGGAAACTCCTGTTTTTCAGTTTGCTATTGCTTGGTGAGATGACAGTTAAGAGGTTGGGAATTGTTCCAGTAAAGTCCTTTAGAAGCTAAACAAGCATCTGTGTGTGCATCTGACTTCTACTTCTTTTTCTTTTTTTGTCATAAAGTGTTTGACATGGCTTAAAAGATTATATGCAGTAAAATAGAAGAGTACATAACTCAGTGGGATTAGGAGCAATATAAACTAGAATAGAAAGTTAAGAAAGGAACAGATACATTTCTCCCAGCATGAAGCTCGGACTTCGGTGAACTCCTGCTTTGGGTGCAGGCCCAGTGGGTGGGCTTTCCTGCGGGGTGGAAAACAAAGACTCAGCGGCAGAGCACACAGCTCATTAACAATTTCTGCAAATACATCTCTGTTAAAAAGTTGGAGCGAGGCTGAGAGTTAGGTGGGTTGACTTGGAATTTGCCTTTACTGTTACCACAGTATTTAGCTAGACTCTCCTCCCACTGATCTCTTTATATTTTTCCCAGAAAAAGCCACTTGTCTGTGCTCAGCGTTCAGCCCCAGCCCCTCCCGCAGTGAGATCATTGGCTCACAGCCAGCCTTTCAAATGGGGGGCCTTCACAGCTGCATCTGCCTGGCGACCTCCTCCTGACCCTCCTCCCCGGGGATTTAAGCTCTGGTTTACCACCAGCCCTCTGCTAATGCTGGCACTTTCTTGTCAGAGGCTTCTTAAAGGGGAAAAGCCTCCTTTTCTGTCTCCTGTCTCCCTTGTCCCTTCATTTCCTTCCTCCTCCTCCTTTCCTTCTTTCCCTTCCTCATCCCCTCTTCCTTCCCTTCTCCTGATGTGTATCATCCAGTAAGCTTTTTTTTTGAGGTACGCGGGCCTCTCACTGTTGTGGCCTCTCCCGTTTTGGAGCACAGGCTCCGGATGCGCAGGCTCAGCGGCCATGGCTCACGGGCCCAGCCGCTCCGCAGCATGTGGGATCTTCCTGGACTGGGGCACGAACCCGCGTCCCCTGCATCGGCAGGCGGACTCTCAACCCCTGCGCCACCAGGGAAGCCCCATCCAGTAAGCTTTTTATGGGCATATTTATTGTCCTCTGGGTAGGAAGAGGAATAAGAAACTGTTTGGACTGTGGAGGAGCTCACAGTGGGAGAGAAGGTACCTGAAACTAGTGGTTAGGAGTCTGTGATGGGTGTGGAGCAGGAAGGTCTGTTCACCTGGAAGAGAAGCAATCAACCGCTGAAAAGTCTTCACAGAGGAGAAGTGAGCCTGAGCTGGGTCCATAAACCCGAGCAGGAGGTGAGCAGGTTGGAGAGGGGGTGGCGGAGTGTGATGGAGGGGGACATGCTGGGCAGAGGCAGTGGTCCATTCAAAGGCTTGGAATTGTGAAAGGATGAGGTGCAGAGTCTGAAAGATAGAGAGGGAGGAAGGGGGAGGTGAAGGAGATGAGCTTGAGGGGGGTGAACCGCGCTTTAGAGAGTGAATAGCCTTTAGGATATGGATTTTGCCCAGTAGGCCATCGGAAGTCAGAGGAAGTCTTTGAACAGGGAAGGTTGGGTTTCAAGATGCTCCCTCTGGCAGCAGGGAAATGCTGTGGGGAGATGAGCCCAACAGTGGAGAGAGTGGAAGGAGCCCATGCGGGGAGTGTAGAGTTTGGGAGAGAGATGAAATGGGCTTAAACAGAACCAGCAGCCTTGAAGATGGGGAGAAGAGGTAGAACAGGTGATCAATCAGCTGTTGAAAGGGAAGGAGGGAGAGGAGTTAGGAGCCTAGGAAGGAGCTGCTGTCGTGAATGAGGTGAATAGGGAATACACTAGTCCCCCTCCAGGAAGTCCATTTTTCTTTCATCGATTATTTTTTTATTCCTCCGCTCCTTTTAAATCATCTTAAAATCCATCTACCTGAGATATTGTCTGATTCATCCATGGTTTTCTGAATCCCAACCTTTCTATTTATACCAGTGTTTCCTTTGTAGGTATTAATCCATTCGTCCGTTCCATCAACAAATGTTTATTGAGGACCCACTGTGTGCCAGGCACCAGATTTGGGCCTGGGGGGCACAATGGTGAAAAGACAAAGTGTATCCCCTCACTGAAGCTTCTAGTATAGAGAAATAGACAATAAAACATATTATTAAATAACCTAACATGAAGTAGTTTGTGGGGGGTGTGTGGTATGAGGTGAAGTTTGAGGGGTTGGCAAGAGTCAGACCATACCAGGCCCTGTACACCAAGGTCAGGAAATGGAGTCATATTCTAGGAGCAATAGACAAAAAACCAGCAGGGCTTCAGGTGACAGAAAGCGGAAAGGCAAGATTCTGGAATGTGTCTGAAGTTTTGCGACTTGAGGCACTGTGTTGATGGTAGTGTCATATATTGAGGCATCACTATGTATTTTTCAAGTGCATGGTATATGTTTCATGTATATTATTCTGCTAGCATCACAACTGACTCAACTCACTCAACTCCCTGTGCTCCATACAATGTGATTGATACAGGCAGTAAATAGATAGGGATTTAAAATCAGGTGATGTGTCACATCTAAATGTGTGCTTCCACTCTTGATTGGGGCCATTTATAAAAGTTATGTATTCGGGGCAGAAGAACCATGAGCTGTCATAACTTTTTCTAATGAGGTGAGGAAAAGGGTTGAAAGGGAGAAAAAAAAAACCCACCAGAACTGAGGTTGAAACAAGAAAATCTCCTAAGAAAAGTCTGGTCCCTCCTGCTGACAGCGCCCCCTGCCAGAGGTTGAGTTGGGGAGCCAGAAGATGACAACAGATTGAGGTGCCCAATCTGTGAAGCCTTGGGGGCCAGGGAAGGGGAGGCGTTTGTGTGCACCGTGGGTGGAATGAATGTTCCATGATCTGCCACGGTCTCTGTCTGGTTCAGGCCAGGATTCACTTGGGCCTCTGTGCTGTTTGGTGTCGGAGTGGGGAAGCCTCTGAGTTTCCCTTTGGATTGACATAAACCAGCAGTGCTCCAGTGCCTGGGCTGTCTCTGAAGAAGGAGGACAGGTAGAGCCAGGGTCCGATGATGAGAATTTTCCATTTTCTGTCAGTGATGGCTTGAAATGCCTAGAATGGTTTGTTAGCCTTCCTTAGCTTAAGAGACTGCATTGTAGATCCCTGGTAAAGTGGAATGCTAGAATAGTTTGTTTCCCCTCCAGTGTTTTGGATACTGAACCTTTCAGGGAAGAATTTACTAAATTGCTACATAAGTGAATTGACTACGAAAGACTTGCACACATTTATTTGAAACATTAATTTTATTTTCTCTGCTTTAGAAGGTAGTGGGTTATATTTTAAAATCTTTTTGTTGCGGTTGTTACAAAGGAAAACTAATCAAAGGTACATGTCATCTTAATAATTGTTTTCAAAGTTTATTAATTATGGCTTTATATTTACATAATGCTCTACAGTGTACAAAAAGAGTGTTACATTTTTTCCGCCTGATACACACAACCCTGGCTGGTGAGCAGGGGTTGTAACCCCCTTTTCACAGATGAGGAACTGAGGGAGCTGAGGAACGAGTGAGTGCCTCAGTCACTTACTTAGGAAGAGATTTCAGACTTGAATCTCCATCCTTTCATTCCACGGCCAGCGATCTCCCTTCTTCTGCATTTTGGGTGTGAAGACCCACAACAAAGGCGGGGATGGGACCCATGACTTTTGAGCTCCTGTCAGTTAATCAGCAGTGGCAATGCCACTCATGCATCTCATCTCACTGAATCCTAATAACTCCAGGGCAATTATCACCATCCCCACTTTACTGTTGAGAAAAATGTGCTCTGGGAGGTTAACTAACCTAAACTGGTGAGTGGTAGGGCTGGGATTTGATCAGGCCATCCAACTTCCAAGCTGACTCTCTTAACCAGTAGCCTGTCTGTACTATCTCACGAGGAAAGATCACCCTGCGTATTTAAAATTATTAGATAATGGCAACTTTCATTTTATGGATTTATTAAATTGTTCTCCACTTTCAGACAAGGTTAAAGTACATAGCTTTTCTGAACATTTTTTACAAAATAAGACAAATTTGCAAGACATCAATTCTTGCCACTTGGAGGAGAATGAGACTAACAGTCTTAAATATTCTTTGGCTCCAGCATTGTTATTTGATGGTATTTATAAGAATATGGAACAAGGAATTTCTGTCCTGTGGAACTCACGTGGCATGTCACAGGATCAGTGGATGATCTTAGGACTTCTACTAAACCCAGATGACGATTTGCTTAACCCTGGGGTTTTGGTATACTAATTGCTTCTTAACACGAATATTTCATTCATTACTTTTGAACCAAAGTAGGCTTTCTTTGTATTCATTTCTTGGTTTTCATTTTGTGCTACTTGTGCATATAGGCCCATGTTCTCTGATGGGAGATGCATAACAGGGCCTCGGTTTAGCTACTGATGTAGCGAAACTTATGGTATGAATTATTCTGTGGCGATTAGTGTTGCTGTATTTTCTAATTTTAAAAAATGACACTAATGTGTTTTTTTTCGTAGATGACTGCTACGCTGAGAAACTTGGTTGACTCACCACTAGCAAGAAGTAAGTTGCTAAGCATCAGTGCCCTTCCCCAGCTCTGCACGGTGATGGGACAGTACATAGGTGACAAGGAGGTCTGCACCAATGTTGCCAGAATATTCAGGTAGGTAGACTAGGAAAACAAAGTAGCCTTACAAAAATGCTAATGTTTAGATGTAGGGGGTTATTTTTAATATTTGTGTGTGTGACTGGCAAGGAATCCTGTTTTTACTTTTTATGTCACCTCAAAGAAAAGGTAAATCTAGTGGCCTGAGTTTTTAAAAAAATGATTTAAACTAATGACTTCATTTCTTATGTATTTCTATTGTGATTCTAAACTCATTGATTTTAAGTTACTGTAACTAAAGTTGTGAGTTGTCCTAGTATTTTTACAAAACAAACAAACAAAACTTCCTCTCAGCTTATTGGAGATAAAGAGCTATATCACAAAACATGGCAAACCTTCTGGTGCGCTTGGAAGCAATGCTTACGGATTTTAACTGAAAAAGGAGGCCATTGCTTAGAAAGACTGACCTGATTAACTTGTAATTGAAGGTCATTTTATTTCAGTTGTTTGGCTGAACTTTGGCTCACACATTCACTAGTCATGTTTATACTTACTTTTCTCCAGAAGCAATGATCACCTGAATCCAGGCTGCCTCAAAGCAAGATGTGGCTAAATTTCGGAACTGTCTTTAAATTATGCATTTATATTTCTTCCCTCACTGCTCTTTGCCATTGTTTTTACATAATGATCCTTCTCAAGAGACCTGGACCTTTCTTGAACTATAATATTGTAGTTGTTTAATTAAATACAAAATTTCCTGAAGACTGAATTGGTAATTGACCCCAATATGAGGATGTGAGTCCAGCTTTGATCTTTTAGCACTGTGCTTTCCTGTCTGGGAACTTAGTCCCATTCTGAAGCACTATAAAATCATAAAAAGTTTATTTTTGTATATGGTGGCATGTAGAGATCCAATTTAATTTTTTTTTTCCCATGTGGACAGTTTTCCCAGCACATGTTATTGAATACACCATCCTTTTTTCACTGTGTTTGAATGCCTAGTCAGTAGAACACGAGGTTCCATATACTTGCAGGCCTCTTTGTGGACATTCTGTTTGGTCCGTCTTCAGACCAGTTCAATGCTGTTTTTACTATTCTGGATTTAAGTCTCGCTGTAGGATAAGATGAATCCCTCACTTCTTTTCTCCTTTAAGATCCAAATTCTTATTTTCTCTTCCTCGTGAATTGGAGAATCAGCTAAAGTCCATGACAGGAACTTTGGATTTTTTTTCATGAAACTACATTGACTGTGTAGAGTATCTGGGACAGACGTGGGGATAATTGATTAGCATCTGTATGATATCGAGTCTTCCATCCACAAACATTTGTGATGTCTTCTTCTTTTAATAAAATTGTATAACTGTCTCGAAAAAGATTCTGTACATCTTTTGTTAGATACATTTCTTCACAGGGCTTGCTGCAATTATGAATGCAATCTTCAAAAAAAAACCAATTCTAATGAGTGTTGCTAGTATATATGGATAGTACTGAGGTTTGCTTATTAATCTTGTATCCAGGACTTCTTTTTTTTTTTTTTTTGCGGTACGCGGGCCTCTCACTGTTGTGGTCTCTCCTGTTGTGGAGCACAGGCTCCGGACGCACAGGCTCAGCGGCCATGGCTCACGGGCCCAGCCGCTCCGTGGCCTGTGGGATCTTCCCGGACCGGGGCACGAACCTGCGTCCCCTGCATCGGCAGGCGGACTCTCAACCACTGCGCCACCAGGGAAGCCCCAGGACATCTTGATTAACATTAGGTCTAAGAGTTAGTGTATAGATTCTCTTCCATGTTCTATGCAAATTGTATGCAAATAAGTCTACTTTGGGGTTTTTTTCCCATGATTACAACTCTTGGCCCCTGTCCCCACCTTTTTCTTAGGTGTGTGGCTTAGGATGTCCAATACAAAGTTGTGAGAGTGTTGAACCAGCTGACTTTCTCCTGAGTTGAAAGGAAATATTTTTGTGGTTTTGCCAGTTGAAATTAATGTTTGTTGTAGGTTTCTGTAGCTACCCTTGGACAGTTAAGGAACAATTTTCTCTCATTAATGGATTTTAAGTTTCCTTGAATACTTGCCTCGAATGTATTTTGATTATGTGGATTTTCTTAACAGATTTTCTCATGTTAAGCCATTATATATTGCTAGATTTGCTTAACTAATATTCTGTTTAGTATTTTTCATCTATGGTTATGAGTTACATTGACCTGTATGTTTCCTTTCTCATATTGTCCGTGTCTGGTTTTAGTGTCAAGTTTATACCAGCCTCATAAAATGAGCTGGGATATATTCCAACATTTTCTCTCTTCTAGAAGAATTTCTGAAAATTAAACTTACCTGTTTCTTGAAAAGTTTGTAGAACTTGCTTGAAAGCTGTTTTATCCTGGTGTGTGTATATGTGTGTGTGCATGTATGCATGCATGCATGTGTGAATGTCATTGACAACTGATTCACTTTCTTTAATAGTTATATGTCTAGTCATATTCCTGTTTCTACTTGATTCAGTTTCTAAAAGTTATATTTTTATAGGAATTTGTCCATTTAAGTTTTCAAACTGTATAAAGTCATCCCAAATATTCTATTATCCTTTTAATCTCTATTGCATCTCTAATTATGCCCCTTTTGTTTATACTATTTATTTAAGAAATACTTATACAGTGCCTACTATGTGCCAGGCAATGTTCTAAGCACTTTCCAAATACTAATTTATTTATTCCTTATAACAGCTTTAAAAGGTGGGTACTATTATTATTATTATGTTCATTGTACATATGAGGAGACTGAGGCATAGAGAGGTTTGGTAGTTTTCCCAGAGTCACACAGCCATGATTTAAACCAGGTAGTACGGCTCTAGAGTTCATACATTTAAAAGCTATATTACACCGCCTCTTCATTTTTTTTTTTTTTTTGCTGTATGTGGACCTCTCACTGCTGTGGCCACTCCCATCGCGGAGCACAGGCTCCAGACGCACAGGCCCAGCGGCCATGGCCCACGGGCCCAGCCGCTCCGCGGCATGCAGGATCCTCCTGAACCGGGGCACGAACCCGCGTCCCCTGCATCGGCAGGCAGACTCTCAACCACTGCGCCACCAGGGAAGCCCCCGCCGCTTCATTTTGATATTGATTTGTATTCCTTATTTTGATGATTTGTGATGTTTCTCTTTTTCTCTTGATCAGTCTTGCCAAAGGTTTGACAATTTATTCGTTTTTGTGAAGAACCAACAGATTATCGAACCACTCTGTTGTATGTTTATTTTGTATTTTATTCCTTCTGTTCTTATCCTTAATAATTCCTATCTTCTATTCTTTTGGGATATATTATATTTTCTTCTGTTTTGATTAGAAATTCAATTCCTTTCTTTTCAGCTTTCTTAAGGTTATAAATTTTCCTCTAACTACTGCTGTAGCTGCGTCTCACAAATTTTGATTTGTAGTGTTTTTGTTATTATTCACATATGTGTTTTTCTATTTTCTTATTTATTTGACCCACAAGTTATGTGTTTTTAAATTTCCAAAAGTAAGTTTTTTAAACAATGTGTTTTTCATTGATTTCTAATTTAATTGTACTTTGACCAGAGAATGTGATCTGAGACACTGGTTCTCTGAAAATTTACTGAGGCTTGTTAATGGCCTGGCACATGATCAAGTTTTTAAAATATTAGTGATGTTTTACCTATTAATGTATCACTTCATGAGAAATTTATGGACATCTCCCAATTTGAGGTAGGTTTGTCAACTCCACCTTGTGAGTTTCATTGTTTTCTTGCTTACTTTTGAAAATTTGAAGCTATTTTCAAGGCTTTTTGCCTTAAGGTCTATCTTGCCTGATATTAATATACCACTAACAGCCTAGTATATTTGAGCATTTTAACGTTTACTTTTACTGGAGTCCCAGGAGATTGACTGATTGATGTCCAGCCAGATTTTGTGTAAATTTCTTCGCTTGTGTTTTCTGAACCACATGGGCAGTGTAAATTCATACCTTGTACATGTGTTAGAGGCTTCAGATTTCTCTTTTTCAAAGAACTTGAAAAAAAATCTTCCCTCCTCCCACTCTGTGCCCCTGGAGTCTAGAGCAGACAGCGCACCTCCTTGAGGCTTCTCTGGACCGGTGTGTACAGTATTTCCAGACTGCTTTTCATGCACAGAACAGTGCTTTGAAGGTCTACATTTAAAGTGACCCTAGGTATAGTTGAACTTTATTGAAAAACAAAGTTTATTTTTATTTTTTCCATTTGACATTTCTGCAGCAAAGTTACTACTTATCATGACTGCTGTGTAGCCTTGGCCAACTACTCCAGATGTTATGCCTTGTTTTTGAATCTGATAAACAAATACCAGAAGAAGCAGGTCAGTTTTTCATACATTTAATTCTTCAGTGTGTCTTTGCATTGGTGTATTTGTGTAAGCCCATGTTTTTTAAAATATTTATTTATTTGACTGTGTTGGGTCTTAGCTGCGGCACGTAGGCTCAGTAGTTGCAGCCAGCGGGCTTAGTTGCCCCACAGCATGTGGGATCTTAGTTCCCTGACCAGGGATCAAACCTGCGTCCCCTGCATTGGAAGGCAGATTCTTTACCACTGGACTGCCAGTCAAGTCCCTGTGTAATCCCATGTTGAATAACTTTATGTTTTGAATGTATAGGTTTCTATTAGAAGCTTCCATCCAATGTGTAACGAGCTTCCCCAGGAGGCAGAGTTCCACGGGGGAGGTGGGGAGGGAGCAGTTTGAGGGAGAAATGGCCTCAGTAGGATGTGGATGCAGTAGGAGGATTCACGATTTGGGGTGCAGGGTGGGTGGACCCTCCCCAGTGTTGCTCCTCCCAGGGATCTGTGGACCCGTACATGAGAGGCATCTTTGGGTGGGGTGGGGTTAACCGGGTTATTTCCAGGCCCCACCCCAGGCCTGCTGAGCCAGCTGGGTGCACATGGGCCTAGCCATCTGCACTTTAACAAGAACTGCAGGGACTCCTGATGCAGACTAAAGTTGGGGATCTCCTACGCTGGATATAGTCTAAAGATTCTTCTGGCCCTGAAATTCTCTAATTCCTTGACACTGCTGTATTTAGAAGATGACATTTCTAGGTAAGTATTTAAAGGAAATAATTTGGTTTTAATGGATTGGACAAAAATGTGTATAGCTGTTTAAAAAGAAAAAAAGGGAAGAACTCACAAATGACTTCCCCTTCATAAAATTATAATAGTACAAATGTTAAGTTTTATTAGAAGTTTTTGAATATTCATTAAATGCAGTATATAAATAAAATGCTTAAAGTGACATCAACTCTTTAGTGGAGACGATTTATACATGAAGACAGTATATATTCATTTGAGATACAGTAAATTTTCAAAATCACATAGTAGGTATCACCAGTTTAAAACCAAATAATTTATGTATATATAAGACCATTTTAATATAAAGCTTTGTGTTTATTTATATTAACCATATCAAAACCACCTCAAAATATAATCCCTGTTTGCCACAAACAGCATTGAACTTATTCTTACCCAGCCAAGTACTTCTGCTGAGCATGACTAAATTTGTCATATTTTACACTATTATCAGCTATTTATTAAATGGTTACTAGCGTCTTTTCGGTTATATAGATGGTAGAGAAATTTCTGTGCTCATATCACACCATTACTACATTTTAAAGGTGGTAAAACTTTGCTTAAAGTGTTAATGTTTCCATTTAACTTTTAAAATCTGACTCACAAATAGGCACTTGAGTTCCTGATTCTGAGCATTTGGATTACAAATGCTTTCCCCTATGTATTTTGTATTTTCTTTAAATTACATACCTTGAAAGATTTCCTGGTATAAGAATTTGCTGTGTCAGGTGGAGAATGAATTTGATTAATGTACCTTAAAGTAGTCACAGTGTTAATTTAAGTGTCCATTAAGTATTTATTGATTTAGATTTTGGTACAATATATTACCAGAACTCTAATCTTTAGACAAGTGAATTAACCCCATAGGAGCTTAGGCACTCCTAGTCCTCGTTTTCTTTTTTAAGGAAAAAATTAAAAGGGTAGAAAAGATAGTTTGCTATAACATTAAAAGAAACTTTTCAATATTATATCTAAAAAGGGATTTAGTTATGGATTTTATTTTGCAGTTTCGTTTTATGGGATTCCTTTATGGGTTTTAATTGTAATATTATTTTATCATCATTGTTTCTCTTTTGCTTTGGTGTTTTGATCATGGATGACTTAGATTAGACATAACCGGAGAAGATGTTTTCAAATGTGGATGAAAGAAAACACTTCTGTTTTACAGTTTGATTTTAAGTTATGTCGTAACCTGTAATCTGTTTGAAAAGGAAGAAAACCTATCAGTTCAGTACTGACAAATAGCCCTGTTGTCTTACGGCATTATGAGCACATAACTGTTTCTCTGATTGTAGCTTAGATGATGGTCATATTTAATAAACAGTGAAAAGTCCTGGTATCCCGCTAATATTAGATACTTGAGATGTCAGTATGGTTAAGGATATGCTTTTTCTGACTCAAGGGACTAAATGTCTTAGAGTTTAATTGGCATAAAATTTTAACGCACTTCTTACTGAACTACTTTTCACTTTGGACCAATAGTTGTCTGTAAAGCAAAATTGGTGTTTAAAGGCCATATTCTTCTCTATTGATTTATGTTTTAATTTTGTGTTCCCGTTAAAGTTATTTTGGTCCAAAGAAGAATAAAAGAGCACCTTGCAAACTAGGTACAGTAATATGTTGTTTTCAGAACCATCAAGGAAATGTGTAATTTATCCCCTTAATCACCAAAATTATTTTAATCATTGTGGTAGAATCATATTCAAATATATTGCATATTTCCTTGCCTTCTTAGAGGATATTAAAAATAATTTAACCTCTTCTTGATGCCAAAGGTCAATATTACAGGTATTAATTGTTACTCTAGAGGTTATTTGTCCTACATTGGGAGCATGAGTCTACTGATAAGGTTCTTTAAATGTCTGCATCTTCTTCTTGTAGATTTCTCTCTCCCTTTCCGTGGTTATTAACTTTGCCTTTGGTAATCATTAACTGTCTTTTGCATTTATTTGCAATTAGCAGGGGAACCTGATAATCAACCTTGTTAAAAGTAACACCTAAATAGTCTAAAAGTTGAACGTGAATAGGTTCTTAGCGAGAAAGGCTTGAGGGACTCTCTGATGAAGTTTCTCTTGTCCCTTCTCATCTTCAAAAGACAATTCATGTTTCAAGATGTAGCGCTCATGTTCCCTTCTCTGTGAAGCCTTCTAAGACCAGCCAATTTTTCCCTCCTCAGTGCTTCATTTTATTTTTATTTTTAAAATGTTTGTAGCAGCTTTATATGTAATAGTCAAAAACTAGAAACAACCAGATGTCCTTCACTGGATAAATGGCTAAACAAACTGTGGAAGATCCATACCATGGAATACTATTCAGCAGTAAAAAAAGAGTGAAATATTTATACACACTACAACTTGGACGAATCTCCAATTATGCTGAGTGAAAAAAAGCCAATCCCAAAAGTTTACATACTGCACGCATCATTTTGAAGACTTTAATGTAGCTAGCACACCCAGTTAGTATAGCCAGAGCTAAGGACCCAAGCAGTATGTCCCTGACCTCAACCACTTCACTATTATTAAGAAAAACTAACAAAAACTTAGAACTAGGGTGTAGGGTAGGAGCCTAGATGTCCTGACAAAGTCATGCTAGGGCATTAATGGGCAGGGCTTAATTCTCAAGGAGAATATATCTTTGTTTAAACTTGCTGTTTACTATTTGATTAGAACCCAGACGCTGTAAAGTTACACATTAATTTGTAGATTTCTCTCTGGTAGACAAGATAACCTCAAAGTTACGTTTTGTTACCTTTAGGCTATTAGCCAGGTGTGTATCTAACCTAGTAATCTTAATTCTAACATTCTTTTTAATGCCTGTAAACCCCCCAGTTCTTTGATTGTTCGTGGAGCCCACTTTACCATTGTATTGGCTTCCCTCATTAAACGAGATAATTTTTAAAATTGTGTTAATTTTATATTTCTTTGAGAGCCATGTTAACTTTTTAAAAATTATACTTTGACTCTATATTGTCTTTTACTTATGTAGAAGAATGAAATATTACAGTTTTGAACCATCTTTGATTTTTTTCTAGTAAGAAAAAATATGTATAATTCATATTTTCCTCAAAACCAAAATATTTTAGAAGAGCATGGAAATTGTTCAGGCTACAAGGAAGTAGTTATGTGTCCCAACTATTTCCTAAAATCACTAACCAGAAGCTCTCATAGGTCTTTGTAAATATTTCTTCTGTGATTCTCCAAATGGTTATCATTTGCGTAGCTACCTCACCCACTGTTGGGATTTCCTGAGGACACAGTCTTTGTCTTTATAAACCTGAGATGATTCTTGGCATAACAGACTCATGATAAAAGTGCTGAAAGAATGAATTTTCAGTATGTGAGATGCTTTGGAATCTGTAAAGTATTATACAGTATTTTTTTCTAGTCATCTAGTACTTCTTCCTTAAATGTTTACTTTCTTCTTCCTACTTTGGAGGAGGAAATAATAATTTTCCACACATTTTTCACATTGGTGGGCTGCCATACACAATGGCAAAACAGAAATGATGGATCTTAAATTACTTTGGACCAGCACAGCATCTTAGGTTCCTGTTCCCCTCAGCCCAGGTGACCAGTTGGATAAGATTTGTTTTTCCTCTTTGCCTAGAGATAAAAGTGATTTTCAGAAACCGCACATGACATTCTGATGTGAGTGTATTAATCTTTGGTGGCTCAAACTTTGCTCCATCTGAGGTTTACTTGGACGCTGAGGCTTTGAACTGATCTTTGAAACATACACCAGTCCTCCAGCAACTTTTAAAATAGAGTTATTACTTCCTGGAACTATTTTTGTTTCAGCTCTAGGAAATGTTTCTCTTAGGCTAACTTGGATTGTGGACACATATGTACTTTGGAGGCTTTATAGTCTCTTAATGTACACAGATATCACCCAGGGATTAATAATCAGAGAGTCTATAGACTTTGTTCTGAGAGGTTAGTGTTGCCTTTGTCTTAAAAGTCTGAAGACTACATTGGCAATTGGGAGATTTCATTTTTCTGGGCCTTAGCCATAACATAAATCATGAATCATGGGGAGGGGGAAGGGCAAGCTGTGACGAGGCGAGAGAGTGGCATGGACATATATACACACTACCAAGCGTAAGATAGATAGCTAGTGGGAGGCAGCCGCATAGCACAGGGAGATTAGCTCGGTGCTTTGTGACAACCTGGAGGGGTGAGACAGGGAGAGTGGGAGGGAGGGAGATGCAGGAGGGAGGAGATATGGGAACATATGTATATGTATAACTGATTCACTTTGTTATAAAGCAGAAACTAACACACCATTGTAAAGCAATTATACTCCAATAAAGATGTAAAAAAAAAATCATAAATCACGTTATGGCTAAGTGTATTTTCGAAGAACATAGAAACAAAAATCTAAAACAAACAAAAACAAAAAGAAAAATCCTCTCTAGTAAGAAATGAACTGTCACCTACACACACCTCTTTAAGTGTTTTTTATCAACCAGGTGAGGAGCTTGGCAGGAAACTGCCCAGCCACTTCCACAGTCCACCTGGGAGGAAATCCTGCTTGGAACTAGGTAATAGGAGAGCTGATGGCTGATGGGAGAAGTAGGATATTTCCTCCTCCCCCATCCGATGTTGTTTCCCATTAAAGGAAAAAAAAAAAAAAAAAGAAACGAAATTGTTTGAGAAAATGTCAAAAGTAAAAATTGTTTTCCTGTTTTTTATTTTTTTACATTATTCATATTCATCTCTTTTCAAGGGTAAAGTCTGACTTCAGCATATGAGAACGGGTCTTTTTGGAAAGTCCTTAATCTGTCTCTGTTGAGTCAGTTGATAATGAAGGGTAGGAGCAGCATTTTCACTTTTATTTTCTACACATCTGTGTTGTGGGAATTATTTACAAGGAACATGGATTCATATTATTTTTAAACATGATATTATAAGAACAGTTAGTAGGTATTAAGGTGGTGAGATTTCTCATTCTTTCTTGATTTGAATCAGTGTCTCCTAAACTTGCAGAGCTTTAAAAATATAGGTTCTCACAGGGAACTCTACTCAGTGCCCTCTGGTGACCTAAATGGGAAGGAAATCCAAGGAAGAGGGGATATATGTATACGTGTGGCTGATTCACTTTGCTGTACAGCAGAAACTAACACAATATTGTAAAGCAACTATACTCTAATACAAAAAATAAAATACAGGTTCTCAGGCCCCACCTGGGAGATCTTGATTCAGATCTGGGACAGGGCTCAAGAACCTATTTTTAAGAGGCTCCACAGGTGATTCAAATGAAGAGCAGGTTGAGAACCTGTGGTATACATTATTAAGATGGCTCCTGAAAACAATTTTTTCCCCCATATCGACAGCAGAGGGGTTTCTACAAAACCTCAAGAGATTTTAAAGTGATTAAAAAAAAGCAGCCACACAGGGTCAGTCTTTCTCTACAGGCATGCGGCTGAAACTGAATCTCCCTCACAAAGTAGGAACCAAATTAGCAAGACATGCCAGGTGTTGGTGTAGGTTTCGCCAGTGAGTGGTGATAACCACATGCCTTGTGCTGTTTGCAACAATAGCTGAGGAGCACTTTCTTAGCCAGAGAAAATGAGATGGGTCATTAGACCCTTACAGGAATTTTCTCTGCCAGATTTGTGTCCAAACAAGTCATCCTGAGACCAAACCCAATTTGATAACTAGGCCATCGCACCGATGGGGCTTCAGGCACTGGTCAGAGTTGGCTACGGGGAAAGGTGAGCACGGGCCCCCAGGACCCTTGAATTGGCTGCAGAAGGGAGGGCTCGTTATCCTCCGTTAGCTAGACAAGCACGAGCTGCTGTTGATTCATTTGTCAGTGAAACAACCACCAAGCTTTAGACATAAAGCTTTGCGACATTTCAGTAGATAGCCATATCTTAACCGTGTAAGTTTGCAAGAGATAAAGTTGAGGGCGATTTGTTCATTTTAAATAACGCAGCGTTTGGTTTATAACACCCCCCTCCACACACAGCCCTTCAGTGACGGGGGCATGTCAGAATATGATGGCTGTGGTATAAGCCAAGGGTTTCTAGTTATCAACAGTCTCAGAGAAAAGGAATCCACTCCTCCCAGCTCTAACGAGGGACTTCCCCAAGGAGAACAAGGGAAACTTCTTTGGCTCATGTCTGTCTCTGAGGTTGATTTGTCCAAGATCCATGGTCCAACTAGTAACTCCCAGTTCCTACACACATAGAACCTGAGACCGAAAAATGCAGCACTTCAGTCAGCTGGGTGCAGTTTGGAAGCTAGACTCTAACATCAAGTAAAGCATCTATTTAGAATGCTGACTGAAATTCAATTAAATGGCAAATCTCATTTAGGAATAAGCACATATTGTATGCTTTATGGTATAAACTGCGTTTGGTACAACCAAATGTGCAAACAGATGGGCCTAGTGTCGAAGGCATGGGCAGGGGCTGGCCATAGCAGCCTTGCGAAGCAGACCCGCCTCAGGAGGTGCCTCTGACGTCAGCATTGCCGCATTTAGCAGCTCAGCAAAATGTGTTTGGGTTTGCTTTTTTGGAAAAAAGTGAAAGGATTTTCCCCCATTTCTTCTGTAAATATCTACTAGGCAGGAGATCTGGTAAAATGTCTCAAATAAGACTTATAAGACTGGCACTATTTTGCAAAGGTCACAGTCCAAAAGGAATAACCTTTACCTACATTCCCATCACTTGTGTCCATTGAACAACTGTCTGTCTAACCCTCTCCACTTTTAGATATGGTCAACGTCTTGTGTTTCTTTTTTTAAACAGAACCTCCAAATGCAGGGCAATCATCAGCACCTCAGAGAGCACTGACTGGGAATCCCCCGACATGTCCTTGCTTGTGCTGCTTTTAAAGTCATGCCTCTCTCATCCCGTTTAAACCTCTTCCTGGGCAAGCAGCTGTCTCCAGCCATGATGAACACTGTCTGATTTGGAGCGCTCAGGCAGCGTGATGTCGAAAACGAGACCTGGAATGTCTGGAGAGTATAGGCTGAAAGCAAAAACATCTGCCCTTTTTGGAGCTGTTCACCTCCAATGCAGCCACAGCCAAGGAGCAGGCCAGAGACAGCACGACCTCTCTCTCCCTCCCCTCCATCCTCTTTGGGGCCGGAGAGGATTGGTGAGGGAGGCGCCTCCACCCCTTCCCCTGACGCCTTTATATGGTGACTTGGCTCCCCGCTTGCCCTCCGCCTCCTGCCTGGCAGGAGCGCGCCCTGTGGCTCTCTTCCCAGCCCCTCTGCAGGCACATTCCCAGTGGGTGCCGCGAGCGTTTGGCTGAGCTGGCTCCTTCTTTCGGCCTTGGCCTTGGTCTGTACCCCTGACCGGGCGGGTAGCACAATAAGCCCTTAGCTTGTTCATTCTTTCCAGCTCCTGCTGCTTTGCCCTTGTGGAACTGGCTCTTCCCCCTACTCAGCACGGAACCCAAATGCCTGATTTATGTCTGCTGACTTAGAAAAGAACTGAGCCCAGTGAAATTCTAGCATCGTCCTGGTGCTTTTGAGTGATAGCCGCATTCAGAAGCATATAGTGGGCGCTCAGTAAACGATTGTTGACGGAATGGATAGATGGATGGAAGCATCAAGGATAATCTCTTCTGGTTTTCAAATGATTTTCTACTTAGATTCTGGTTTTGCGTCTCCAACATCTCAGATTCTTTCGCTTTGTATGGCTCAGCACTTCAGCAAACCATTGACCCACTTTCAGTAGCCTAATATTAATTAGCATTTCTGCAGCACTGCAGTCTGTCTTCCCGATTGGTAAACTTTATCTGTTCTTCAAGCCACGTATAAGCTCAATTAATGTTGGGGTTTTGTTTGAGGGTGAGAAGTTGGATAAATGTTGCAAATTGCAAATCCTGACTGAGCTGTCAGATCCAGACTGCATGAGAACTTTTTAACCCAGATTTAAACAGGGCATCTTGGTTAGTTTAATTTTCTGGTTAAGAGAGGGTTCTGATTTTAAGTCTGTTTACAGCTCTTTCAATTTCAACCCATTCTTGAAAACCTTTCGCAAATATTTTCCTTGACTTAGAAGAAGTAGTCCTCTCCCAAGTAAGTAATGGAGTCTGCTGAACCTCGTTGATTCTTTCTGTGACAGCTCGATATGGTTCCTTCCCCATGGTCAACATGACGCACATGGGCTGTTTTAAGGGTTATTTTAAGGTACTACGGTAGGAAGCGTGTGGGGGTGGGGGGGGAGTGCTATCCCATTGGTGGGCCGTGGGTGGGGAATAACGTGAGGCAGTGTAGAAGTGGTCACATGGGGCCAGATGGCGCGTTAGATGCTGGCTTTGGCATTTAATAGGCAGTGGATGTTTTTGAGCAAGGGGATGACGTAAGAGCTGCGCTTCAAGAAGTGGAGTTAACCTTGGTTGCAGAGGGAGGAGCCCGTCGAGGGTCTCTGACAAGAGTCTACAGACGGGGGAGCCAGGGTTGATTTTAAGACGACAGGTTGGAGGGAACTTGGTGACTGGTTGCTGAGGGGAGTGAGATAGGGAGGAATGGAAGATGCCTCTGGGGCTGAGCCTGGGGAAGATGAGCAGGTGCGCTTAGGTGGTTTTGGAATCCATCTGTGAGTATAGAAGTGATTGTCCAAGTCCTGCCTCTTCTCTTCACCAGTGTGGGACTTTGGGGCCAGGGAGCCTCTTGAAGCCTCAGTTTCTACATCTCTGAGTAGGGGGGAATCTCCTCCATTGACTTTAGGCCGGTCATCCTCACGTGGAAAGTAACAGTCAACACGGTGGCCGCTGCTGGAACTTGACAGAGACCATTCTTTTCAGCAGTGTCCTGCTCCTTGTTTTGTTCCAGTTAATTTTATTTACAGGCATGGGGAGCCCATTCAGACTGAGTAACATGCTTGCTCATGAGGGCATAGCTTATGCTAAACCAAGGAGAACATCCCATAGGCTATACCTGGGATGCACAGTTGAGTCGGGCTTTGTCCGGTAGGTGTACCTGTCTGAGCTCTGGTTGGCCGGAGCTGTTGCTGGGCTGATTCCATTTTAAGCAAAATTAGAGTCGCTATGAACTGGTTATACTAGACTGCCTTCTTAAAAAAGAAAAATAAGATTCTGTCTCCTGATTCATCTTCATTTTGCTGTTTCAAAACTACATAGTTGTGGTATGAATATGCAGCTTTGGGTTCAGTTTAATAAGAAGGCTATAAAAAGTGCAGTGTTGATTTATAGGTGGTTCTCAGATGTTGTCTAAGAATAAAGGAGAGCCTCTGTACCTCAAAGGAGAATGGCCCCTCGATGAAATCGTTTTCTGCACATTGTTTCTCTACAGATTGATGATTTTGGCCTTTGCCTAATTTTTCAAATCTTTACAGGATTTTAACTAAGTGATGTTTAAGATAGATTGGGCTGTGGAACAATAAACAACCTCTCCGTACACCATCCAGGGGCAGTGCTCTGCATGGCGCAGAGGCCACCCGCAGGGAGCTGAGGGGGCCCTGCTAAGCCCTCTTGGTCAGCCTCCTTGTTCCGGATTCCAGATGAGTCCAGACAAGCACTGGCATGAGAGTAAGGAAACACCACCGCCGCCAGCCTCCTGTGAGACTGCTGCTCTTGTGGCCTATTCCCTCGATTCACAGAGAATATATTTGAGAGAGGGGATGGGGCGGAGAAAAAAAAAAAAGATGCCTTAGACAACCCTGAGAAAGAGGACAGAAACAGCAAGCATAGCAGTTGCTGCAAGTTTGGTGCTGCAATCTGCCAGCCCATTTGTTGATTCTGCATGCCATCCTTCAGTTGGCACCACTGCTGCCAGGAACCACCCCCTCCTTTTTCCATCTGAAGGAAGGGAGAGAGGTGCTGCGGCAGGGTTAACTCTTCCTGCCCTGAAGCCTCTTCTTCCCACATCAGGCTTAATAATCTGTGCCATGTTAGGACCCACAGGGATATTTGAATCCAAGAATTTTAGAAGTGAAGGGGCCTGAGGCGATTTTTCAACCAAGAAAAGCAGCATCAGTCTTCCCAGATTTGACCACGTGTGACAGGGGGTAGAGGTCATTTGAATTATGAAGAATGAGGACCTCTAAGGAAACCTGCTTTTTTTTTTTTTTTTTTTACCTGCAGCCAGGGATCTGGTCAGCAAATCAGCAGGGACAGGTGGAGGTGGTACAGGGTCAGAGAAGCCTTCTGAGTTAGACCAACCAGAAAAACAAACATCAGAGGTGGAGGTAAAGCAGCAGAGCTAGGAAGAGGGAGAAAGGAGAAAAAAAAGAGTCTAGCATCCTTCAGAAGACGGCAGTGACATTTTAGGAGGTAACTTGATTAGTCCTGGTAATGATTTAACCAATAGAATGCAATTATTTATCATATTCTTTATGAAGTCATTTAAGAGCACCGATCATGTCTTTCCTGCCTTGCTTAATGTGCTTTTGTGGAAATAAGAGCACAATCCAGGGAATACCGGGAAGTCCAAAAATATTGGCCATAACTGCTGTCTAGGGCATGAGGGAGGCGGCTATCCGGATTGTGGAGATTGGGAACGTTTTGTTCAACTTAAAGAACTGCAAATTGTCACTTTTAGCGCGTTAGTTAATTTGTGTACCTAGGTGCTTGGAACAGTGCCTGGTACATCATAAACAGTGTATTAGTTGCTGCTACTACTATCAGTAGTAATAGTAATCATTACAATTTTCAGAGGTAGGACTAGTGTAGAGTGTGTTTAATCAGAAATCTTGTATCAGTTTGTGTGGAAAAACTCATATTCCTCAATTTAGAAAATACAGTGGAATTTTCCTTCAGGGAGCCTAGCTCTCAGAAATAGCCTCTGTCCTGGTTGGAAAATGGTCTGCTTTGCTGCTGGGTGTTGCCAGGGTGGAGGAGTACGCTCCTTCCAGAGCCCAGGGAGGAGCCTGCACCATCGGGAATTACATGAAGTAACCACTGGTTTCACGCGAAGGGAGACTGGAGTATTGTAACGAAACTTTGTGTGCTTGGTTTAGATTTAAGGCCTACAGGCTTCGGCTTCTTTAGGGAACTGTCTGGTGATCAGACACAAACAAGGTGACCCCAGGCCACGGAAAGGGACGGCTCTAGGTCCTCTGTCTCAAGACATGCTCCTTTTCCCCGTGCCAACCCACCTGTGTTCCCCGCCACGGCTCTGCTTTCATTCATTTTTCAAGGTTGAACTTACCATGGTTAACGCTACTAACATTTTATTGATAGTAAAGGGTTCTTAACAGTGCCTGAGGGGAGTTCCCTCGTGGTCTAGTGGTTGGGATTCGGAGCTCTCTCGTAGCCCGGGTTCAATCCCTGGTCAGAGAACTGAGATCCCACAAGCCACGTGGTGTAACCAAAAAAAAAAAAAAACTCAAAACAGTGCCTGAATCATCACTCACCACAATCTGTGCTTTACCTGTTTTTTTTTTTAAATGAATTTATTTATTTTTGGCTGTGTTGGGTCTTCGTTGCTGTGCGCAGGGCTTTCTCTAGTTCCAGTGAGCGGGGGCTACTCTTTGTTGCAGTGCGCGGGCTTTTCATTGCACGGGCTCTAGAGCGCAGGCTCAGTAGTTGTGGCTTGCAGGCTCTAGAGCGCAGGCTCAGTAGTTGTGGTGCACGGGCTTAGTTGCTCCGCGGCATGTGGGATCTTCCCAGACCAGGGATCAAATCCATGTCCCCTGCATTGGCAGGTGGATTCTTAACCACTGAGCCACCAGGGAAGTCCCTGTGCTTTATCTGTTTTGTCTTAATTTTGCAACACAATATTCCCCCCATTTTACAGGTGAGTTAATCGAGTCACAGAGAAGCTAAGTGAAGTGTGACGCAGGCTGCTTGGCTCTCTTGCTGGGAGTCGTAATCCCCTAGGGTGTCTAGCTTCTTCCTTATTAGCCTCTCAGTCTTTGCTGTGTCCCCTCATGCACTAGCCTTGTCTTCTCAAGTCGATTCTAACTCTTCAGAGCACCTTGCCTTATCCTTGTTTGTGTGTGTGTATTTCCCCCAGACCCCAGCATTCAAAATATACCCAAGGACTAGCATTCCAGTTGGGGTGGGGGCAGGAGTGGGTCCCCTGACTGGACCACCTGCTGTGATTGGTTGCACACTGCCCAGTTGAGGTTCCCCAACCCCCCCCACACACACCCCCAGTGTGAATGCTCTCCTGGGCCAGCGCATCCATCGTGTTAGACTCCATCCTTCCTTAATGTTGCCAAATGATTCCCAGCTTCACAAGCAGCAGCTTGGCTGCTTCTTCACCAGGGCCAGGGAAGACTTTTTCAGGAACAAGCAGGAACAAGTTGGTATTGGCAGAGCAGACCCAGGCAAACCCCAGTGTCTTGTCCTTTGTCCTGGATCACCCACTCTCTCTAGGCCACACACAGTGCTCAGTGCTGCTCCCATCCCCCCAGGTCCCACCTGGAGAAAAACCAACCCAGCCCTTTGCCCTTTGTCCCAGTTCCTTAAGGCTATTGCTGACTACAGATCTGATAAATTAACCTTTATCAGAATCCCTCCTGGTGACATATTTACATTTAAAAGGAGATAATTCCTTTACTGCTCTGAAAGCAGGGTAGGCCGAAGGAGGTTCGTAAATAACAGGCCAGGTGAGAGGCATGGGTGTAGGAAGGACTCCAGGTCTGGGTAATCCTGGGTTCAAATCCTGACTCCACCCCTCACTGGCTGTGACCAAGGCAGCTTCTCCAAGCCAGTTTCTTGTCTGTAAATAGCACAGCGCCTGCACAGTGAGCATTAGCACCCTGGCCAGTTGTAGCCCCTCAGTAAGTTTTCCTTTAACAACTGAACTGGTATGTCTGCCTGCTGTTGTCAAATTAAGAACGTAATTGTTTCTGTTTCTTGTTCGGTTGTAAAGTGGTCTCAGCTTGGGATTTTTTAGAAACGTTTATTTATTGTGAAATATGGCTTATATACAGAAAAGTGCACAAAACACATTTGTACCATTTAGCAAACAGTTATAAAAGTGTCACCCATGTAACCACTACCCTGGTCAAGAAAGACAAATACTGCTTTAAAGTGGTGAACACTTTGTAACAGTGGTTCTCACCTGGGGGCCATTTTGCCCTCAGGGGACGTTGAAACATTTTTGGTTGTGGTATCTGGGGAAGTGCTTCTGGTATCTGGTAGGAAAGGAATGCCACTAAACATAAACAGCCCCCCAGAGCAAAGAATTATCCAGCCCCCAAAGTCCGCAGTGCCCAGGCTGAGAAAGCCTGCTGTAACACAATGATTAGCCACCATGGGACAGACACCGGGTTTAGAAACACAGTGCCTCAGCAAGAGGTGAACTTTTAGGAAAAGATTTGGATACTCAAGAAGCCTGTTTGGGTCAAGACTTAGATTTATGTGACACATTGCTAGTAATGTCATCCCGCTCAACTAATTGCTCTCCAGGAAAAAAAAAAAAAAAAGCCAGGCAGCATTTCAGATGAAGGATCTGAAGTTAATAGACCTTGCTAACAGCATCAATCAGTTTGTATTCTTTCATTGTTGCCAAATGCTTTTAATCTCCTCTGTCACTTTGCACCAATCTTGGGAATCAAATACTGTACAAGTCAGAAGAAGCCAGATGTGTTCCATTTTACTATTAATTAAATTGTGAATTAATTAAATACTGTCCTCTTCCCAACAACTTGTCTCAACCCCTTCGGTCTTGTGACTCTTTGTCTTTAATTTATTGCAGGATTTAGTCGTTCGTATTGTTTTTATTCTTGGCAACCTGACAGCGAAAAATAACCAGGCTCGTGAGCAGTTTTCCAAAGAGAAAGGGAGCATCCCGACTCTGCTGTCTTTATTCCATACATTCTACAAACTGGATCTGCATTCCCAGAAGCCCCTGGGGGAAGGAGAAGAGAGGCCCAAGGCGCCGAGGCCGGCCCAGGCGGAGGACGTACTCATCAAGCTGACCCGCGTGCTCGCCAACCTGGCCATCCACCCGAGCGTGGGCCCAGCCATCGCCGCCCACCCGCGCATCGTGGGCCTGCTCCTCGCCATGCTGGGTAAGAAACGAGGCCCCCTGGCGGCAAGGGCGTTGCTGGGAGATGGACCGGGTCTCGGGTGCCATGGGGGCTTTAGCAGTACAGTTGGCTAGCTTTAACAGGCCTTCTCAGCTGTGAAGGAAAATTCATTCCTTTTCTGTTCAGAACTGCCTCAAAAGTCGTCCAGATTTTTGTAAAAAAAGATACAAAAGAAAAAAATAGTAATACAAATTATTACTAGAACTCACTGAACTGTACAATTTAAAAGAGTGAATTTTACAGTATGTGGATTATATCACAATTTTTTTTGAAAGCATGCCAATCAAGTTGTAAAAAATTGGCCAAAGGAACCACAGAGTTTAAAATCCCAAATTTTTCCTGGGGTAGTCCACGCGATTAAAGTTTATTTCTCTTTTTATTTTTTTCACCTTTTACATTATCAGTAATTAGAGCCCCTGGTCATTCAGGTCCCATTCCCCCGCCCACCCCACATGAGTCAGTTGGAGCTGCCATAACAAAATGCTGCAGACTGGGTGGCTTAAGCAACCCAAGTTTATTTCTCACAGCTCTGGAGGCTGGAAACCCAAGATCAAAGTGCCCGCTGATTCTGCTCTGGGGAGAGCCCTCTTCCTGGCTTGCAGGTGGCTACATTCTCACTAAGTCTTACTGTGGCTTTTCTTCAATGTGTGCATGTGCACATGGGAAAGAGAATGATCTTTCTCTTCTGTGAGACCACCCTATCAGATACGGACACCACCCTTACGACCTCATTTAACTTGACCTCCTAAAATCCCTGTCTCCAAAAATAATCACATTAGGGGTTAGGGCTTCAACGTATGAATTTGGGGGAAGGGACACAATTCAGTCAATAGTATTCGACCCCAGGTCCCCCAAATTCATGTCCTTCTCACATGCAAAATACATTCATTCCATCCCAGCAGCCCCCCAAATTTTAACTCATTCCAGCATCAACTCTAAAGTCTAAGGTCCAAAATCTCATTTAAATATCATCTAAATCAGATAGATATGATACATCCTGAGGAACAATTCCTCTCCTGCTTGAAGCTGTGAAACCAGACACGTTATATGCAAGATACAATGGTGGGGCAGGCACAGGATAGACATTCCCATTCCAGAAGAGAGAAATAGGAAAAAAAAGAAAGTGTGATGGGTCCCAAGCAAGTCCCAAACCTAGTAAGGCGAATTCCATCAGATCTTTTTTTTTTTAAACAAATTTATTTATTTTATTTATTTTTGGCTGCGTGCGGGCTTTCTCTAGTTGCGGCGAGCAGGGGCTACTCTTCGTTGCAGTGCAGGGGCTACTCTTTGTTGCGGTGCGTGGGCTTCTCATTGCGGTGGCTTCTCTTGTTGTGAAGCTGGGCTCTAGGGGCGTGGACTTGAGTACTTGTGGCATGCGAGCTCAGTAGTCATGGCTCGCAGGCTCTAGAGCACAGGCTCAGTAGTTGCGGTGCATGGGCTTAGCCGCTCCACGGCATGTGGGATCTTCCTGGACCAGGGCTCGAACCTGTGTCCCCTGCATTGGCAGGCGGATTCTTAAGCACTGCACCACCAGGGAAGCCCCCATCAGATCTTAAGGCTTGAGAATAATCCGCTTTGGTTAGGTGCTTTGCCTTGCAGACGCACTGGGGCAGTGGCCCTTCCTCCACAGCTCTGTCAGTTAGGCCACCAGGGCTCTGCAGGGCAGTCTTGCCCTCAGAGCTTTGGGGTGAAGGCCAGTGTGGCCTGTTGAAACTGAGGCAGTGGCCCTGGTGATCTCTGAATCACCACTGGGGTCATTCTCTTCTCTACTAGAAGAATAGTGCATATTCACAGCCAAATAGCTGTACACTCTGTCCTGTCAAATCCAAGGAGTCTGACAGCCTTCCTTCGTTTGGTCCTGTCTCAGCTTCAGTTCAAATTGGCAGTGTTTCTGCTCACATAATCCCGTAAACTCTTTACTGAGTGATAGGCCAACCACACCCTTGGTATTCTCTCCAGCACATGCTTTCTTCTTTCTTGCAATATGGACAGGCTGAGAATTTTCCAAATCTTCAAGTTCTAGTTCCTTTTGCTTAACAACTTCTTCAGTTCATCCCTCTCTTCTTACATGTTACTGTAAGCAGTCAGGAAGAGCCAAGCCTCTCCTTAAACACTTTGCTTGGAATTCTCAGCTAAATACCCAATATCATTGCTCGCAAACTAGACCTTCCACAAAACACTAGAACACAAACAATTCAGACAAATTCTTTGCCACTTTATAACAAGGATCACCTTTCCTGCAGTTTCCAAGAACCTGTTCCTCCTTTCCATCTGAGGCTTTGTCAGAGTGGCCTTTAATGTCCATCTTCCTAACAGCATTGTATTCATGATTATTTCTGTGTTCTCTAAGAAGATGGAAGCTTTCTCTCCAGCTCTCTCTTGTCTTTGAGCTTTTGCCGGAATCACCCTGTTGACAAAAAATGAATCAGTAGTGGGCTTCCCTGGTGGTGCAGTGGTTAAGAATCTGCCTGCCAATGCAGCGGACACAGGTTCAAGCCCTGGTCTGGGAAGATCCCACATGCCACGGAGCAGCTAAGCCCATGCGCCACAACTACCGAGCCTGCGCTCTAGAGCCCGCGAGCTGCAGCTGCAGAGCCTGTGTGCCACAACTACTGAGCCCTTGTGTCACAACTACTGAAGCCTGTGAGCCTAGAGCCCTTGCTCCGCAGTGAGAAGCCCACTCACTGTAACAAGAGTAGCCCCCGCTCGCCGCAACTAGAGAAAGCCCGTGTGCAGCAATGAAGACTCAACGCAGCCCAAAATAATAAATAAATAAATTTACATTAAAAAAAAAATCAGTGGATCAAAGAAAGAATTGGAAAATTTTATTTGAGCCAAATTTGAGGATTATAACCCAGGAAGAGCATCTCAGAAAGCTTTGAGAACTGTTCCACTGGTTAGAAATCAAGGCACAGTTACATAAGTTTTTTTGAGGCAGAAGGCTGTACGTCAAATGATGTGTTATCGACAGTTGACATAATCCAGATCTAAGGGGTCATGTGACCCCTTACAAGATCAAGAAGGAATGTTATCTTTTAAGGAAGGAGTCATCTTGATGCTAGGAGAATGTTGCTCTTTATGGTTGAACAGGTATTCCTACTGATGGGAGAGGTTTGGTCGATGCATAAGGCAGATACACAAAGCACAGTGTGGGGAGAGAGGAGGCCAAAGAGCAGAGAAGAAGTTCTATGTTTAAATTTTTCTTGTCTTGCCATAAAATATGAATTTTATTTCACAACCTTTGACATCCGTATTTCTTGTATACATCTCAGAACTCCTCCAGCCTCTACCCATTACCCAGTTCCAAAGCCACCTCCATACTTTTAGGTATTTGTTACAGTATCACCTCACTGCTAGGCACCCAAACCTGTCTCAGTCTGTTTAGGGTGCCACAACAAAATAGCATAGCCTGGGTGGCTCAAACAACAGACACTTTCTCGCACTTCTGGAGGCTGAAAGTCTGAGATCAGGGTGCCGGCGTGGTTGGTTCTGGTGAGGCCTCTCTTCCTGGCTTATAGACAGCTGCCTTCTCTCTCTCTTCCTCTTCTTCTAATGCCACCAATCCTATTGGATAAGGACTCCACCCATCTAACCCTAATTACCTCCTAACAGCCCTACCTCCAAATACAGGTGCATTAGAGGTGAGGGCCTCAACAAACAAATTTGGGAGGGGCACAGTTCAGTCCATAGCACCCCCCCTTCCACTTTTTAGGCCTTGTCATTTCCCATGGGCACCTCTGCCTACTAGTGTGCAAGGAAATTGACTGCCATCTAGAGTGATCTACTTCGCCACTACTTACCAGACTCTGAAAGATCGTGTTGTTGTGGAAGAAGCATTCATGCCTGATGAAAATGATGTGTTGGGGTAATCTTTGAACTTTGCCCCTTTGCCACTCATTTACTGAGTCTTCACTGCATAATCAGTCCTACGCTGTATGTTAAAAGAGGTTTGTCTTAGTTTGCTCAGGATGCCATAACAAAATACCACAGACTGGGTAGCTTAAGCAATAGAAATCTATTTCTCACAGTCTGTAGGCTGGAATTCCAAGGTCAAGGTGCCAGCAGGGTTGGTGTCTGGTGAGAATCCTCTTTCTGGCTTGTCTATGGCCACCTTCTTGCTGTGTCCTCACATGGTGGAGAGAGAGCTCTTGTGTCTCCTCCTTTTCTTCTAAGGGCACCAGCCCTATCGGATGAGGGCCCCACCTTTACGACCTCATTTAACTTTTACCACCTCACAGGCCCTATCTCCAAATATAGTCACATTGCGGGTAGGGCTTCAACATATGAATTTGGAGGGGAACACAAACACTCAGGCCAGCACAACGTTTAAAAAAGTATAGGTTGGTATCTGCTTTCAGGGAACTCAGGGTACGTGGTGGAGGAATATCAGGTGTATAGACAAGAAGCTTATGGAAAGTGCCAGCAGCAAGGGGTACACAGAACGTGAAAGCTGAGAGGACAGAGCCACAGAGCCCAGCTTTTGGTGTGTGGGAGTGTAAGTGACCGTGCCTTCCCTTGTTGTGGAGCGGTGTAATTTATTTTTATTTTATTTATTTATTTAATTTTAAAAATAAACTTATTTATTTATTTATGGCTCTGTTGGGTCCTCGTTGCTGTGCGTGGGCCCTCTCCAGTTGTAGCGAGCGGGGGCTACCCCTTGCCGCGGTGTGCGGGCCTCTCATCGTCGTGGCCTCTCCCGCTGTGGAACACGGGCTCCAGGCATGCAGGCCCCAGCAGCTGTGGCACGTGGGCCCCAGAGCTCAGGCCCAGCAGTTGCGGCGCACAGGCCTAGCTGCTCTGCGGCATGTGGGACCCTCCCGGGCCAGGGCTTGAACCCGTGTCCCCAGCGTTGGCAGGCAGACTCCCAACCGCCGCGCCACCAAGGAAGCCCTATTTTATTTATTCTTTAACTGGGGTATAGTTGACCGAAAACATTATGTTAGTTCCAGGTACACAACATAGTGATTTGATATTTCTGTACATTACAAAATGATCACCATCATAGCCGCGCAGTTTAAGAAGCATGTTCACATCTGTTACCTCACAGCAGCTGTGCGACAGTAGGTTGTTGTTATTTTAGCCATTTCACAGAGGAGGAAACAGGCTTAGTGAGATAAAGTGACTTTTAGAGGTCACAAAGTTAGTAAGTGACAGGGTTACTCTGCATGTTGCTGATCCTTTTTTGTTGTTTTCTTTTTTAATGTTTATTTATTTATTTGGCTCTGCGGGGTCTTAGTTGAAGCACGCAGGATCTTTGTTGCTGCACTTGGGATCTTAGTTCCTCGACTAGGGATCGAGCTAGATTGGGAGCTCCGAGTCTTAGCTACTGGACCACCAGGGAAGTCCCTACATGTTGCTGGTCTTAAGGAAGGATTATTAAATTCTGACTGAGGTCTTTCCTTGTGACTTAATCACTTCCACATGATAACTCAAAAACCTACACATTTAGTGTGGGACTGTCTTCCAAGCTGCTGACGGCACGTTAAACCGTCTGTGCAAACCTGCATCGAGCTGTTCCAGAAATTCAGTTTCTCTAACAACCTCAAAACTTTCAGCACCTGGACCGTACTATCTCCCTGTCTTCTGATGATCCTTCTGCATCTGGAGGATCAATTCTTCTCCACCCAGAAGTCAGGGATCCAGCTGCCTCAGAGTCAGCTATGGGGCTCATTAAAATACCCTTTCCAGTTTCTGGTCTTACCCAGAAAAAGGCTTTACCTGAAGGACGGTTTTAGGGTCTTGAAATATGCATTTCAACTACTCCCCTGCCCCCAGGTGATTCTTCTGCCCCTTAAATGTTGAAACCCACTGCTCAGAGAATCACCTTTAGCCTCTCTGGCTAGTGAGGTGCTGGCAGGTGTCTGAAACCCACCCGGTGAGTTCTCATCTGCTGGCAGGCCAAATCGCTTCACCTGACTGTAGCTACCTGGGGAGAGCCTGAGGACCTGCCCTTAGACACCTGGACACATCACTGTGGATAGTCAAGTTAAGAAATAAAGCTCTGCCTGATTCATTTTCCTGCAATTATTAATATTCACATGTGAAGTGAGAAAATTCCTGGTCTTACATGTATTTTCTGAGCTTAGAAATTACATTTCTTCCTATGAACTAAAGGTACAATGGATAATTTGTGTTTGACTTCTAGGAAACTGATGCTTTGGAGGCAGAAGAAAGGCTGAGAAGCAGATTTGGCCAGAGCTGAAAGGGTTAACCAGGGGGGCCTGGCTAGAGTCCTTAGGAGGCTAGGGCCTGTCCCCTCCGTTCCTCCATCACCAAGTCCTCTGGGAGGGTAAAGTTTTCTTGTCTTGCACCTACAGGGTAGGTGCTCTGTCTTGGTCACTGGGGGACCAAGAGGAGTGAGGACTAAGTGAGCACTGGGGACTAACAGGGCAAGTCCTCACTCCTCCTAGCCTGACACCTTTGCTGCACTGCACCCTCCCCCCAGGCACGTGGGAAAGGCATCCCTTGGGACCTTGTCCTCCACCTCTCCCCAGCCCTACTCCCCTCACAGAGGAGTTGCTTGTACCCCAGGACTCCCCTCCAGAGGCCAGTCTCATTGCAGAGGGTGTTTTAAAATAAAAAATATTTCTAGTAAGGACCAGCCTTCTCAGCAAGCGCCCAGATGCAGCGATTTGCTGCCTTAGTGGAATCTCCAAATTCCAGATTCTCTTATATTCATGAGTCAGCTACAGAGGGCTGGGTGGGTGTCTCATGCTCTTTGGAGGCAAATTATTGCCCCAACTGGCTCTAATAGGCACTCAGCAAGATGCTGTGGAAAGAGCAGGATGGATGAGTCAGGCAGACCTGGATTCACATGTGTGCTCTGTGAGATCAGGCAAGGTATTTTTCTCTAAGCCTCAATGTTCTCATCTGGGAGGAGAAAATGGGATATTAGGAGGCTGCTATGGACTAAACTGTGTCCCTCAAATTCATGTGTTGAAGCGCTAACCCCCAGTTTGATGGTATTTGGAGATGGAGCATTTGGGAAATAATTAGGTTTAGATGAGGACACAGAGAGAAAGCAGCCATCTGCAAGCCATGAAGAGCCCTCACCAGAAGCCAGCCATACTGGCTCCCTGATCTTGGACTTTTCACCTCCAGAGCTGTTAAATAATTTCCTGTTGTTTGAGCCACTCAGTTTACGGCATTCTGTTACGGCAGCCTGAGCTGACTGAGGCAGGTGTACCTTTAGAGTATTAATTATTGCGGGTTTAAATGTAAGTGCATTTAAAGCATTATTAATAAATAACTTCTGTGGGGTTAAATGCATGGAAAGTGCTTGGTGCTGTTCATGATAGATGCCTAGTAGCTGTGAATGTCTCTCCTCTTGCCCCAGATGCCAGACGTTATCCCTGCTCCCAAACGTGAGGTCCTACAGGGGGGTGGTGACACATAAGAGCTACATTCCTTTTTCTGGGCAAACTAATAAATTCTCCTACCAAGGCAAGAGAAAAAAACAGATCCCTAGACACTGCCCAAGATCTTTTGTCATCACTCCAGGGATGGAGGGAACCAGGGATGAGAATTCCTCTTTGCTAAGTTTTAGACATTCAATCAAGCCATTCCCCATGAGCCATCATTCTGGATAGCCCTCCTGTTCATTAACAGATGTTTATTTAGCACCCATAGTGTGCCACGCACTTTTATAAGCCCTTCACAAGTATTAACGCATTTAAACTTTGTAACAAATCTGTAATGTAGGTGCAGTTATTATCCCACTTTGCAGACAAGGAAACTGAGGCCCAAGGAGGTTAAATGACTTGAACAAGGTCACACAGCCAGCAGGTAGAAGATCAGGATTCCAGCTCCAGAGTCCCAGCGAAGCAAGCGAGGATACTTTTGGGGGTCCTATGTCCCTACTTTTACCTTGCCTCCCTCAAAAACACCTGGGATCTTTTTACAGATCTCCTAGAAACCTGAGGCCACTAGGATATTTCCTTGCTGTAGAATCCATACTGAAGTCCAAGATAATTCTGTTCTTTATTCCCTTCCCATGTATTTAAACTAACAAACCAGGCAATTAGGGCCTCATTTATTCTTTCTTTCTCCAGGTATTCATTGAGTGTCTGCCAGGTACTGGACCCATGCTGGCTGCTGTGGGTGGAGGAACCACTGGCTGAAGGGCCAGTGCGTGTTTTCTGTAGCGTAACAAATGCCTGAATTTCCCTTTGAATAGAGTAAACTGTAAAAAGGTCATTCTCTTTAATGAAAAGAAGGCCGAAAGGAGGGAGATTTAAATCAGAGAATGTAAGAGCTAGCACAGTCCTCCTGCTCAGCTCACAGCCTCCCTCTTATCCCGGAGGAACTTTGGTTTCATACAAGAGATAAAAGGCACTTCCTTACTCATAAAAAAGAATGAAATTTTGCCATTCGCAGCAACACGGAGGGACCTAGAGGGTATTATACTAAGTGAAGTAAGTCAGACAGAGAAAGACATACTGTAATGATTTCACTTATATATGGAATCCAAAAAAAGAAAACAAACAAATGAAGACAACAAAACAGAAATAGACTCATAGAGATAGAGAACTAGTTGTTACCAGTAGGCAGAGGCAAGGGGGAGGGGCAAGATGGGGTAGGGGATTGAGGTACAAGCTACTGTGTATAAAATAGATAAGCAACGAGGATATATCGTACAGCACAGGGAATATAGCCAATATTTTATAATAACTTTAAATGGAGTATAATTTGTAAAAATATTGAATCACTGTGTTCTATACCTGAGGTAATATTGTTTATCAACTATACTTCAATTTTTAAAAAAAAGAGGTACAAGGCACTTCTTAACCAGTAAAGCCCAGTGGGCAAATCAGGGCCCAAGACATGTGTGGGCACTGAGGGGAAGGGCTTCCCAGTCAGGTGGTGACTGATGCCTGGGTGGAGAGGGGAGTGAATGTACTCCAGGCACGGGGCAGGGCGGGGGGTGAAGTGGAGGGGGCGTGTGCAGGGTCAGAGGTGAGAGGCAGAGGCTGCTATAGCTAGTTTAGTATAACCAGACTCCTGGCGTTTTCCTCTGACTCCCAGACCCGTATGTCCAACTGCCTTACCTGATCTCCTCAACTGTGGGTACTTGAGAAGCACCTCAAGATGTCTAACTCATGACCTTTCCTCCACCTGGCCCTTCTTCCCATTAATTCAGAGTATGGGATTGCCGTCCATCCAATTATGTAATCCAGAAACCCAGAGCTCATCCTGAGTGATTCCTCTCCCTCATCCCCCAATCTAGTCTTCACCACACACTGTCCGTTTTCCTCCCTAAATAGTTTTCCAGCCTGGCTTCCCTGTTCCATCTCCACCGTCACCCCAGCCTCAGCATTATTTGCCATCTGGAACACCACAGGAGGTTCCGGACTGGCATCCCTGCATCTGCCCTTCTCTGCACTGTGGTCTCAGTCACCAGGAGATGAGTCTGGAGGCTGAGTGGAAGGCAGGGACAAAATAACTAAGGGTCTTAAGTGCTAAGCTAAAGGGTTCATTCATTCATTCATTCATTCTTGCATTCAGCAACCACTTATTTATTTTTTTTACAACAATGAAGTTTATTATTATTATTATTTTGCTTCAAAAGTTTATCATCTAGGTTTTATTCTGATCCACCCCAAGACACTGAAATACTACAGTTTTCTGTTTTGTTAGTCGATATTTCCGGGGGGAATTCCAGAGGGAATGATTTCTTTTCTTTTTTTAAATTTTTACTGGAGTATAGTTAATTTACAATATTGTGTTCATATATATGCACACATCCACTCTTTTTTAGATTCCTTTCCCATGTAGGTCATTACAGAGTATTGAGTAGAGTTCCCTGTGCTGTACAGTAGGTTCTTATTAGTTCTCTATTGAGCACCGCTCTGTGCAGACACTGTTCTAGATGCTGGGAATGCAGTGATGAATAAAAGAAGTCCCTAGTCTTGTGGAGCTTACACCTTAGAGCTGGAAGACAGACATTAAACACATAACAAGTCAGGTGGTCACATGTGTTACAGAGAAGAGGGGGAGGGGAAAGTAACAGTGCTATTTTATATAGGGTGGCTGAGGAAAGTATGTCCAATAAGGTGACAGCTAAGCAGCAGCCCAAAGGACATGAGGAGTGAGCCTGGATAACTGGAGGAAGGACTGTGCCAGACAGGGGGACTATCAGTGCAGAGGTTCTTGGGCAGGATCAGGCTGACGTGCTCAAAAAGAGCAAGAAGACTGGTGAGGTTGGCGTGGGGATGGGGGGAGCTGGGGGCTGGAGCAGCAAATGAGGCCAGGGAGGTAAGGACTGGGGCAGCTGGGTCAGGCCTGTGGGCCGGATGAGAGGAGTGGTGTTATCTGAGTGAATTTTAAAGGACCACCATGTTGAGGACAGGCTCAGAGAGGCAAAGGCAGAAGAAGAGAAGCCAGTGGGGAGGTGAAAGATGGACTAGGTGGTAGCAGAGGAGCTGAGAGGCGATCAGACTGCGTGTTTCGAAGGCAGCTGTTTATAGGAGTTATAGATGGATTATGACCCGAGGGCCATTCTTTTGGGAGGGGGCAGGTCTGGGGAACAGACTTCCAGGGTGGGGGGCCCGGGGGACCTCTGGGTCAGGGCAAACAAGCTCTGCTCAGTGGTGTTGGCACCTTTGTACACAGGAACTAGATCAGCCTGACTTTTCCAGACCCTTGGCTGGAGGGACTGAGCTTAGAGTGTTCCAAACCCTGGCCCAGAGTGGTCCACTGCCTTTGGCGCATTTCCCTGCAGGAAGAGTCATGGGAAATAAAGCAGCAAACAGCGAGGGCAAACACTGCCCTCACACAGCCCTTGCCTGGGACAACGGCTTGTCCCTGCCACTGCTGGGGTTGCAGTGAGGATGTTGTGGTTTCTGCCCTGCAGTGAGTCTTTGACACCCTTGTCCTCACTTTATTTCAGAATCTAAGTCCATTGATGATTGTGAGGAGCTGGTGATCAACAGTACGGCAGCGATCAACAACTTGTCTTACTACCAAGTGAAGAATTCCATAATTCAAGACAAAAAGCTCTATATTGCTGAATGTAAGGTTCAGAGTTGGGTTTGGGTAGATGCATGTTCATTTAAGGTTTTGACTTTACTAACTAAACACAGAACTGGAGGCATTTATATTTTCTGATTTCTGGTGCTACTATCTAAGAGCCTGATTTAATTCTAAGAAAGTTGAATACGGGGACACATTAGTTTCTTAGTACTGGCTAAAATCCCCTATGGTTGGAATTTTATTATCATTTTTAATTTTAAAATTATCAGTATTTAGCATGATATTGGTTTCTAATAGACTTTAAACTGAAACTTAAGTTCACTAATTTTATTTCTCTGGTCACAAAACCCAGTGCTCTTAAAGCTCCTTGTGAGTCACAACATGGATGGAATCCTGGAGGCTGTGCGCGTTTTTGGAAATCTCTCCCAGGACCATGACATCTGTGATTTCATTGTGCAGAAAAATGGTGAGTTAATGACACTCACATTCATAAACAGGCATGTCTTGCCAATAAACAGCTGAGCGGTTTTGCAGCTTGGGTCATGACAATGTGATACTTGTTTCTGCTTTGGGACAAGTGGTGCCTCACATTCTGTCCCGTCCATCCGTAAGGCTCTCAGCTCAGGATGCCAAGACGGACCTAGGCTGTGTTCTTAGCGTTTCCCTCTCCTTCACAAGGGGTCTTCTGAGTTTTGAGATGGCGCATGTGTGCCTGTGTGTGTGTGTGTGTGTGTGCGTGTGCGTGTGTTTAAGAGAAACAAGTAATCTGTACACATCATTTCTGTCCATGGGAATGGACTCAAAAGACATTCTCCATCACGTACTGGAATGTCTATTATAGTACTGCTTGTAATAGTGAAATGTTTAAGAGAAACAAGTAATCTGTACACATCATTTCTGTCCATGGGAATGGACTCAAAAGACATTCTCCATCACGTACTGGAATGTCTATTATAGTACTGCTTGTAATAGTGAAAACTGGAAATAACCTAAATGTCATCAACAGGTAAGAGGGTAAATACATTACAGTATATTCACGCAACCAAGCTTCTACAGCAATGAAAATAAATGAGCTAGAAGTTCATATATCACCATGCGTCAACCTCAAACGTGTAATATAGGAGCAAAAAGGCTAGTAATCGGAGGACATATATGAAATAATGCCATTAATATAGTTTTAAAACCTGCAAAACAACCTTGGATATTATTTATGTAATACTCACATGGTAATGGAATAGGGTATAAATGTAGTTGGAAATGATAAACTCCACATTTAAGACAAAGTTACATTTGAATGGTTGCCCCCAAATATAAAATTGAATCTGTAATGTTTTATTTCTTAAACTGGGTAGCAGGTACACAAGAGTGTATACTAAACATACTGTTTGTATGTCTTAAATATTTCATGTAAAAACGGTAACAGATACCTAATTATTTATGTTCGTGATAGAAACTTTGGATAATACAGATTGAAAAAAACACTACCCCAGAGATAACTGTTAACATTTTAGTGTATATTCTTTTTTTTTTTTTTTTTTTTTTGGACTCCGGACGCGCAGGCTAAGCGGCCATGGCTCACGGGCCCAGCCGGTCCGCGGCACGTGGGATCTTCCCAGACCGGGACACGAACCCGCATCAGCAGGCGGACTCTCAACCACTGCGCCACCAGGGAAGCCCTAGTGTATATTCTTTAGACTCTTAAAAACACACTTACATGTGATGCAGCCTTTGCCAGGCTCACTGTGTGACACATCAGTAGGCCAAGGTCAGCACAGGGTGGCCACCTCTCAGGTGAGCAGTAGAACAGAGCACACACCTTATTCATTCTCCCCCAACCCTTCGCCCAGCCCCTGCTGGGGGATGAGAAGACAGGACAAACAGTTCCATTTCTAGGAGTAAGGGAAGGCTGGGAGCCTGTCCTGATATGAGACATCCCCTACCCTGGAAGTCCGGCCTCACTACAGGCTTGTTTCCTGCGGTCTGCGCAAGTCTTGTCTTACAAACTGTGGCCCTGGAAGACTTCCAGGAAGATCTCCACTAGAGCCTGTGCTCCCCTCTCCCAGGGCTGTTGTATTTAAAGAAAGTTGCTGCTGGAGGTTCATAAGGGCCCTGGAGAACAACCAGAAGTTAGAGATGAAATGAATGGCACCTGTGTGATTGGAAGGCCCGTGGTTCCCTCCTCTCCACGGGCGGGGGCTCTACCACTGCCTGGGAGGGGGAGCTGATGCCTGCATCAGATACAGCAATATCAGGGGACAGGGGGCCTAGGGGGCGGGGAGCAGGTTCTGAAGTGGTGGATGTTGGGGAAGGTGCTTCTGAGCAGTGGGTGAAGTCCACTTAGGAAGAGTGGACCGAGTCCCCGAGCAGGGTTTCCAGTTTTGCAAGCTGTTCCCCATTTCCCCTTTGCCATTTGAGAAATGAAATACAGCTGGGGCCCCTGAGCTTTACTGGCCTGCATTCGTTCTCTGCCCTCCCAGTTCACAAGTTCATGATTGCTTTGCTGGATGCTAAGCACCAGGATATTTGCTTTTCTGCCTGTGGCGTTCTTCTAAACCTCACCGTGGATAAAGACAAGCGTGTCATCCTAAAAGAAGGAGGTGGCATTAAAAAGTAAGTTCAAGGCATGGGGTCCTGACTCTGTCAGGATTCAGAGGACATAGTATTCCGGGGAGCTTGGGTCCCTCTCCTCATTTCTCCCAGGCAGAGGTATTTCAACATTTGGAAGTGCCAAGCTAGGGCTAGAGAGGGGATTTAGGTTCCATTGGATGTTTAAAATAATTCAGAAGTAGGTTATTGCTACTTTAGAGCTGCTTAAATTTGTAGATACGAAATTAATTTTAATAAGACTGAATTATATATAATGCATATGAAATCTCACAGAAAGTTAAGCATGTTAACGATATAAAAATTAAAGAGATCCTGTCCTAATAACTTCTCAATTTGACTTTTATTAACTCAGGTTAGTGGATTGTTTAAGGGATTTTGGTCCCACTGATTGGCAGCTGGCCTGCTTGGTGTGCAAAACTTTATGGAACTTCAGTGAAAATATCACCAGTGCTTCGTCATGTTTTGGAGATGAGGCCGCCAACACACTCTTAGTCCTGCTCTCATCGTTTTTAGGTAAGACCCTGACTGTGAGTCTGTGAGCTTTATCAAAATGAGAAAAAACTTTTTTCTGTGACCTGTATGGGTAAAGATTTGTAGGCGTATGGGTGGCTTTGTTTCTATAAGTAACAAGAGCATGTTAAAGATTATTATAATTTGGAGCTCTCTGGAAGAGGCTGAATGTTATTGACAGTGGGATGCAAGGACTTTTAGCTCATTGCCTGATGTCATGATTTCTTCTGTGGCTTTCCCCCCTTGTTTGCATTTTCTGTAAACCGCATAAATAGAAGATCTAGGCATAAATGTATTGCTGTTGTTTAAAAAGTATATAGACGTTGTCGTAATTGAGAAATACAGCTGAAAGCTACTCTGAATTAAGTCACGCTTTTCATGAACCCGTACGTGTTGATTAGCATCTATGTTAATTATGTGAGGGAGGGTCTGTGAAACTATGTGACATTACAGTGGGACCCTACATTGAACGGTGGGAAATCACTGATGCAAACCAAAGGAAAGATGAGAGTGTCTTACCTTGAAAATTTTCTATTTTTAGGATAATTTTTTCATCCTTGGTTAGGTCTAACAGCAGTGGTTTGGGTCAGTAAATGAGTTTGAGTGTTTAAATAATCTCTTTTCCAAAACGGAGGTGTCCCTACCATTGCCTAGGCACTGTGCTGGATCAGCAAGGCCGTGTGGAAAGACTCGGTTTGACTCAGAGGCTGTGGCTTCAAATCCAGCCTCTCTCGGGGGGTGGGGTGACTCGACAGGAGAATCTCTCAGAGCCTGTCTTTTCGTCTGTAAAATGGGGACGTGATATCCCTGCCCTGTTGCAGGGAGTCGTGAAAATCAAACAAGCATCCTAAGAACACTCCAGGAAGACCAGAAGGCTGTAGTCAGACAATTCTGAGTTAAGGCCTCGCTTTATCAAGCTTTTAACCTTGGGCTTAACCTCTCTGAGCTTATATTTTCTCATGTCTAAGATGGGGATGATTCATGTCCGCTTTGCAGACTTGTAAGGATAATAACTGAGCAGACCTGTACAAAGAACCTGATACAGAGCTTGACAGACAGCAAGGCCTCAAATCACGGTTGTGAAAGTGCTTCATAAACGCTGTGTCGTAACAACACGTTATTAAACAGGAACTCGGAACCTGAAGCTATTTGAAAGAATCGGGTGTGCTAGGTTGATATGAAATTTGCTTTTTTCCACGTAAATAAAATTTTGCATAAGAGTAGGAAAAATGAGCGTGACTTTAAATCATTGAGGTTCACAATCTGCTCCGTGGACGTGACGCTTTCTCAGGTTGCCAGGAGCAGAAGCCTGTTCAACTTGCCTTAATTCAGTTCTCAACTGTGGCAGAACATTGGAATCAGCTGCGGAATTAAAAAACAAAAACAACAACAAAAAAACACTTGTCCTGGCCCCACCCCCCGGAATTGATTCAGGAGCTCTGGGTGGGAGGCTGATTATCTGCATCATTAAAAAGTCCCACAGGTGAGTCTGCTCTTCAGGTAGCACTGAGAACCTCTGCCCTGGTTAATGAAGGAGTTGAAGGAGAGGATGTCCGGGGAAGAAGGAAGCCGGGAAACAAGCGCATTGCCCAGAGCCTGCTAGACAGGCACTCAGGACCAGGAAAGTTGTTCTAGGTGGAACCGGAGACCCCAAGTGGCCCCCTCAGTAGCGGGCGTCATCTGCTCCACCCTGCTGAGACCGAGCCGTGCTCTGTCTCAGCTCTTGTAGGAAAAGCCCTTCCTCCCCCTCGTTCCCTCTAGGCTCCTGCATGGCTGTGGCTTCAGCTGCCTCGAGTCTTCTTGCCGCGCTCCGTGAGTGGGATTCTGTCTCCTCTGTTGTTGGCATGACTTTCTGTGTCCCATTGGGGAGATGTGACTGGTTCCGTGAGTCACTTTCCTGCGGTGTCGGGCTTTCGTGCCTCAGGCAGCAGCTGCCTCGACCACAGGCTGTCTGTGGTTTGCTTTGGCACCTAAGTCTGGGGCAGTCAATGATATATAACAAAATGGTGGGGCCGTGTGGCACCTTGAAGGGATGTGGGCACGGCCGGCTGCGCGGCAAGGGGCAGCACACCGGGCGGACACTCGACTGTAACGGGCCTGTTCCTACCTCTTCCCTCCCCCAACCTTCCCTACAGCCGGGTTGGGCTTCACGTGCTTCCCTAACCTTGTACCTTTGCTCATGCCGTATCCCTTACCTACCTGGCCCAATGCTGCCGGTCCTTGCAGGCCCTTCCCATGAGCTTTTCAAGCCCATGGTCATAGGAAATCTATACTACTTACATAGCAATTAATCATGAGCTGTGTAACTTGTCCTGTATTATTGTTTTGTAACTTTTATCTTTTTTTTCCCCACTCCAGTGGAGACACTTTAGGGGAAGGATATTGCCTTGTGCAAAGCAGGTTCTTGATGCTTGTGGATTAACTGACAATAGTGTTATCTTTAATAGTGCTGTATACTTTTAAAAGCACGTTCATTCTATCCTTGTAAGATCTCTCTAAGGTCATCAGCTAGGTGACAGATGAGGTAGGTAGGTCTGGGAGGGTTAGGTGACTTGTGTAAGATCATACTGTAGCAAGGCCAGGGCTCTTCATCAGAAAGTAAACATCTAGCCCCTGTGTTTTTCTGCTGTTCCATTACATAGTATACCCTTACCCTACCCTGCCGTGGAAGGGGACAGAGGCATGGGGAACAAAAATCAACATAGTCCATCAGGGAGCCAGGTCATCACACTGTGGAGGACCGGCTGCTTGCTGGCTCTTCTCTCCACAGTGTGGGCATCAGACCCTTACTTCTGACAGGGTTGTAGCTGTGTCTGGCCAGTTGGGTGGCACCAGGTGAAATTGATACATGAGTGAGAGTATACTTAAATTTCAATTCTTTTACAAAAATAGCTGAAAAACAGGCCATTTTGAAAACAGGATGAGCTGTTAGATCACAAAAGTCCCACACTGAAGTGTGAGCACTGTTTTTAGAAATGATGGTAGGGCAGTTGATAAAGCAATGTAATAAGTTAACCAACTTTTTCTTGATGGGGAACTGGAAAAAGAAAGTAATGGTCCTCAATGTGGTTGGGATGTTGACAGTCTTTTAGAAAAGTGGCTTAAAAAGAATGTTGTCTGAAACGTCCTGATGTACTGCAGCCACTCCTTATAAACTCACTAGCAATGTGTTTATCTTGAAGTTCTTAAGTGGTGTGCCCTGGCACGCTAGGCTACTCTGAGCTTCTCTCAGGATTGCCAGAAAATGGTGATTAGTGTGTGCAGTTTGTTATTGTGAAGTAAACGACACTAGGTTATTTTACATTCGTCTGTGGTATGTGGAACTTAGCACCTAGGTTATATGATGGGGTAGAGGGGGACCCAGTGTTCAAGTTAGAGGAGCACATCACCAAGCCCATGCCGAAGAGCCATCAGGTGCTTCTGGAACATGTAAGGACTGTGCCTTATAATAAGTCACAACAATCATCGAACCCTCAAGAGACACCTGGTGCTGAACAGCAAGCTAGGAAATGGTGCCCTGAGTAGAGGAAGCTTTTATTGCTGCTGCAGGATCCTTCAACTGTAATGGATAGAGATTGTGTTCTAATGGTCACTGACGAACTTGTTTTGAGTCCTTTAATCCTTTCTGATATCTCACCTAAAATTCTAGTATTTGGAAGTGTGCAGTGGTTGAGAATCCTCCTGCCAATGTAGGGGATATGGGTTCGATCCCTGGTCCAGGAAGATCCCACATGCTGGAGGGCAACTAAGCCCGTGCGCCACAACTACTGGACCTACCTCTAGAGCCCGTGAGCCACAACTACTGAGCCCACGTGCCACAACTGCTGGAGCCCGTGCGCCTAGAGCCTGTGCCTCACAACAAGAGAAGCCACTGCAATGAGTGGCCCCCGCTCACTGCAACTAGAAAAAGCCCACACACAGCAACAAAGACCCAGCGCAGCCAAAAATAGATAAATAAATTTATTTAAAAAAATATATAGTACATGTAGTAATATATAAATAAGTAAAATAAGTAAAGTAAGTATTCTATTGTGAAACATTTGCTATTTGTATATGAATATTTAAGTGTGTGTATATAGTCATCATGTAATATGGACTTCTTAGGTCACAGTAAAAAAAAAGTTTGAAAATCATAGACCTAAATTTTTCTTGGATTAGCCTCTGCTATTCTTTGCAGTACAAGTTCCAAAATTTAATACCTAGTGCAATATGACACATTTTAGGCATTTGCTGTATTTACTTGGAAACTTGAGACTGCTTTTATCTTACCTATAGGTATTTGGCCACTTTTGTTATCTTGCCTAACCCAATTTACAATTAATAGGGTCTGAGTGTAGATTAACTAATTATGTGCTAAGCCTCAAGAAAAGTAACATAGTCTTGACGTTAGATTAAAAAACCCCCAAACACCAAAATAGTGACTTGGCTAAAACCATCAAATCCAACCAAAAGCCCTGGGCAGAGGAAAGGACTGTGGGGTGCCTGGGCAGCCCTCAGCCCTAAGCTGCTTGGGTAAGAAGGGCATGAAACAAGAGAATTCATTTTTAATGAAAGTTTAGTGCTCAGAAAATCTGGAGAAGAGTGAGCAGGAAGAAGATCTAGAAATTCAAAAGCACTCAGAGTCTCACAGACTCCTTTTGTTTGGAAGTAGCCCAACGTGAAGGACTTTGAAGGCATTGAACACCATCTGTATTCTCTTTCTTTCAAGGCCCTGATTATCAAATGGGTAGGGAGAGCCAGGTTTGCTTACAGGGGTCTCCATGGAGAGCCTCGCTGAAGTGTGTGTGTCTGCCCGGAACTTATCTCAGAGCTGCATAGCTGTCCACTTGGCTGGAGGAGAGGAGGGGAAGGTACAGACTGGGATTCCAGACTTATCTTATCCTGGATGGTGACACTAACACCAATAGTGCCAAAGTACACTCTGTGTACTGAAAATATTCAGGGTAGAAAATTTGATGTAAACACTAATGAAGCATTTTATGGTAGGATTTTAATTGGCCTTATGAAAAAAGTTTGCGAATTATGCAAGTAGCAATATTTGTGGTCACTTTAGGACTTAGTGGTTACCACTTAAGAAGGCCTCAGACCTAGGAAGTAGCAGAGCAACCTTCTGACTGGCAGGCCAGTGCATTGTCCTGAAGTCCTTCACATGGGGTCCAATATGAACAAAGAAAAATGCAGTGGCAGGTCGGTGCAGAAACCTCAGTAGCCATTTGTCTTCCTACGTGGGTTGGATATACTTATGACATTCACAGAATTCAGAGTGCCCTTGGATTAAGAAGCAAATCAAGGGCTTCCCTGGTGGCGCAGTGGTTGAGAGTCCGCCTGCCGATGCAGGGGACACGGGTTCGTGCCCCGGCCCGGGAAGATTCCCACATGCCGTGGAGTGCCTAGGCCCGTGAGCCATGGCCGCTGAGCCTGCGCGTCCACAGCCTGTGCTCCGCAACGGGAGAGGCCACAACAGTGAGAAGGCTGCGTACCGCAAAAAAAAAAAAAAAAAGCAAATCAGGGTTGTAATATTGCATTTTTTTTTTTTACAAGTGCTTTTCTGCATTATCCATGGACTCACTTGGGATTCTGATACTCCTTAGGATTCTCAGTCTCCCACTTTTCACTTTTATTGGTGAGAGCATAAGGTGGCAGAGGGAGGAGTTGTCTTTTCAAAGAAGTATGTCTGGCCTGCTCTGAAATGAGCAATTTGATTTTTAGTCAAGTTGACAGTGTCAAATTCAGCTGTGCTACTTTCCCCAAAGATTTCCTAACTTCTTTTATACCTGTTAACCACTGAAGTAATTAACTTTTCTCATGTGCAGATGAGGAAATAAACTATTAATACTTTGTTTATTCTGAGAAATTGTGATCTGACTTTTGGATGTAGACTAACATGTAAGCGTTAGGGATAGATTGAAGTAAGAGCTCAAGTCAATCTAGGATTTTTTTTTTGAGAAGATTATTATCTTTTTTAAATTAAGAGACTAACCTATACTTATTTAAAAGTTTTTGTAAAGAACAGAAAAGAGTTAAAGAACTCCTCCCATAAAAAAAAAAGCCTTGTTGGAATTAGAGATGATCCAGGATGAGTTTAACTCATGCCCTCAAAAATTAAACTTAATTCAGTAGGATTATGTTTCTAAATAATTGCTGTAATGTTAATTTTTCTGATACAGATGAAGAACTAGCACTGAATGGGAGTTTTGACCAAGACCTAAAAAACTATCACAAACTCCATTGGGAAACAGAATTCAAACCGGTGGCACAGCAGCTTCTAAACCGAATTCAGAGTCATCACACCTTCCTGGAACCCCTGCCTGTTCCTTCTTGCTAACATGATGCCGATTAACAACAGAAACAGGAAGTCAGGTCTCCTTCATTCTTAAGAAGTGGCAACATATGTGAACTTTTTTTCAGTATTAACAAATATTGGAAGTTTTTCAGGTACTGATTTTAGTGAGTAGTCTTAGTATTTTAAAAGAAATAAGCATTTCTTCTTGTTAGGTATTATGGAAAAATGAATATACATTTTGTACTTTCTGCTATGAGAAATGTAAGATGAAAATATATGCATGGGATTTCTAAGTAAATGACTTTTTCTTCTATTCTCTATTAAATAATTTAGTTCTAGTCTTAAAATCCTGACTTAACAATTCTAGAATTTAAGTGCTTGTCAGTTCAGTAAATCAACTGTGCAATGAAGACTATTAGGTTTTGTGTATAGAAATAATGGTGGTCAACACTATTAGGAATACATTACTACATAAGCATCTGCACTAATTCTTACAGCATCTAATAATAATTTTCTGGTTAGGTACCGTATTTTTCTGGTTGTCATATTAAGAGAAGGGGTAAGCAGAAACGTTTAGAGAAGATTGCCTGGGGCCATCTACTCTTTACTAAATAAGTAAAATAGATGGAAAAGGAAGTATTTTACCTTTTTATTTTCATTTGAAATAAAATGAGTAGACCAGACAATTCTTCTACTTATAACTCTCTGTGACTAGGGAGGTGATATAATGTACTAGAAAGAGTGTAGGCTTAAGTGTACGGCAGATCTCAGTTTGAATCCTAGCTCTCTCCTGCTTGGGCCTTGGGCAAAAATAACTTAATTTTTTTTAGCTTCAACTGTAAAATGGCATTAATATCTATTTTAATATCGTGTAGTTTAGGGAAAAAAACAAAATGGGCAAATTGTCCAGTATAGTGACTGATGTATAGTAGGTGCTCAATAAATTATGATGGTAGTTAATTAGTTTGCCACTCTACTCTTTGTAGGATAAGTTTGGCCTTTGAATAAATGATAAAAACCAAAGAAATTGAGATAACCGTTGTTATCCCATATTAGCCAAAGGCGATTTGGAAATAAAAGTAGATTTACTACTCTACTCTGTAGGGTAAGAGATGAGCCATTAATAACCAAAAAGCTCATCCCATACCAAGACTAATGGGATGAAGGCAGGCATCCCAGACTAGATGGGCTCTTAAAATCTATTAGAAAAAACCTAAATTTCCAGGAACAAATAGACTTACCAAGGGCTTCTCTAGTTTGGGGCTCATCCCTGGTTGGGGCTCAGCAAAATCCTCTAGAGACACTCACCTTCTCCATAAGTCTTTCATCTGTAATTATATGCTAGTAGATTCACTCCAATAGTTGAAATCGTTTTTAAAAAGTCTGACAGGCTAATCTCTCAAAAACATTTGAAGATCTAAGTCTTTATTTTAACCATAGCAGGCTATATATTCTACTTTCAGTGAAAAAGATAAAACTCTCTTCCCCCTAAAACAGCACTCTCTGTATTTATAACTAATGTAATAACTCATAGTGGAATACCATTGTACCTGTTCTCCATGTTATACTCAGACTCATGTGCAAGCTGGACCATTTGGAACCATCTACCTGCCTTAAAAATTATGGTGAAAAACACATAAATTTTACCATCTTAACTTTTTTTTTAATTTAAAAAGAAATTTTTTATTTTGGGGGGGGTGCACTGTGTGGCATGTAGGATCTTAGTTCCCCAACCAGGGGTCGAACCCACATCCCCTGTGGAGGAAGTGTGCAGTCTTAACCACTAGACTGCTAGGAAAGTCCCCATCTTAACTATTTTTAAATGTACAGTTCAGTAGTGTTAACTTTATTCACATTGTTCTGCAACAGTTCTCCAGAACTTTTTCATCTTGCAAAACTGAAATTCTATAATTCATTAAACAACTCTCCATTTCCTCCTCTCCCCAGGCCCTAGAAAACACCATTCTACTTTGTTTCCAAGAATTTGATTTGACTAGTTTAGATATTTCATACAGCATTTGTCTTTTTGTGATTGGCTTATTTTACTTAGCCATAATGTCCTCAAAGTTCATCCATGTTGTGGCATGTGATGGGATTTCCTTCCTTTTTAAGGCTGAATAATATTTCCTTGTATGTTTATATCACACTTTTTTATCCATCCACTCATCAAAGGACATTTGGGTTGCTTCTCTCTCAGGGCTATTGTGAGTAATGCTACTGTGAACATGGGTGTGTAAATACATCTTTGAGATCCTGCTTTCAATTCCTTTGGGTGTATACTCAGAAACGGAATTACTGGATCATATAGTAGTAATATTTTTAACTTTTTGAGGAATCTCTATACTGATTTCCACAGAGGCTGTGCCGTTTCACATCACCAACAGTGCATGAGGGTTCCCATTTCTTTACATCTTCTCCAACACTTGCTATTTTCTGTTGTTTGTTTTGCTTTTGTTTTTTGGGTTTTTTTTGATAGTAGCCATCCTAATGGTTGTGAAATGGTATCTCATTGTGGTTTTGATTTGCATTTCTCTAATAATTAGTGATATTGAGTATCTTTTCATATGGTTTTTGGCCACATATATCATCTTTGGAGAAATGTCTATTCAAGTCCTTTGCCCATTTTTATTTATTTATTTTGAAAAATAATTATTTATTTTAAAATTTTTATTGAAATATAGTTGATTTACAATGTGTTAGTTTCAGATTTACAGCAAAGTGATTCAGATATATATATATATATATAATACACACACACACACACACACACACACACATACATTTGTTAGATTTATTTCCATTATAGGCTATTACAAGATATGAGTACAGTTCCCTGTGCTATACAGTAGGTCCTTGTTATCTATTTTATATATAGTAGTGTGTATATGTTAATCCCAAACTCCTAATTTATTCCTCTCCCACCCTGCTTTCCCCATTGGTAAGCATAAGTTTGCTTTCTATGTCTGTATCTGTTTGTAAATAAGTTCATTCATATCATTTTTTTAGATTCCACATATAAGTGATATCGTTATATTTATCTTTGTCTGACCTACTTCACTTGGTATGATAATCTCTAGGTGCATCCATGTTGCTGTAAATGGCATTATTTCACTCTTTTTTTATGACTGGGTAGTATTCCATTGTGTATATATTACCACATCTTCTCTTTCCATTCATCTGTCAGCAGACACTTAGGTTGCTTCCATATCTTGGATATTATAAATGGTGCTGCTATGAACATTGGGGTGCATGTATCTTTTCAAATTATAGCTTTCTCCAAATATATGCCCAGGAGTGGGATTGCTGGGTCATATGGTAGCTCTGTTTTTAGTTTTTTTTAAGGAACCTCCATACTGTTCTCCATAGTGGCTGCACCAATTTACATTCCCACCAACAGTGTAGGAGGGTTCCCTTTTCTCCACATCCTCTCCAGCATTTATTATTTGTACACTTTTTGGTGATGGCCATTCTGATCAGAGTGAGGTGATACCTCATTGTAGTTTTGATTTGCATTTCTCTAATAATTAGCGATATTGAGCATCTTTTCATGTGCCTATTGGCCATCTATATGTCTTCTTTGGAGAAATGTCTATTTAGATCTTCTGCCCATTTGTTGATTGGACTGTTTCTTTTTTTGATATTAAGCTGTATGAGCTGTTTGTATATTTTGGAAATTAATCTCTTGTCGGTCACATCATTTGCAAATAGTTTCTCCCATTCTGTAGGTTGTCTTTTTGTTTTGTTTATGATTTCCTTTGCTGTGCAAATGCTTTTAAGTTTAATTAGGTCCTGTTTATTTATTTTGGTTTTTATTTCCATTACTCTAGAAGAGGGATCCAAAAAACTATTGCTGTGATTTATGGTAAAGAGCGTTCTGCCTAAGTTTTCCTCTAGAAGTTTTATAGTGTCCAGTCTTACATTTAGGTCTGACAGTAGTTCTTTAATCCATTTTGAGTTTATTTTTGTATATGGTGTTAGAGAATGTTCTAATTTCATTCTTTTACATGTATCTGTCCAGTATTCCCAGCACCACTTGTTGAAGAGACCGTCTCTTCTCCATTGAATATTCTTGCCTCCTTTGTCATACGTTAATTGACTGTAGATGTGGGGGTTTATTTCTGGGCTTTCCATTGATCTGTTCCATTGATCTGTATGCCTGTTTTTGTGCCTGTACCATACTGTTTTGATTAATACAGCTTTGTAGTATAGTCTGAAGTCAGGGAGTGTGATTCCTCCAGCTCCATTTTTCTTTCTCAAGATGGCTTCAGCTCTTGGGGTCTTTTGTGTTCACATACAAATTTTAAAAAATTTTGTTCTAGTTCTGTGAAAAATGGCATTGGTGATTTGACAGGGATTGCATTGAATCTATAGATTGCCTTGGATTGCATGGTCATTTTAACAATATTGATTCTTTCAACCCAAGAACATGGTATATCTTTCCATCTGTTTGTGTCATCTTCAGTTTCTTTAATCAGCATCTTATAGTTTATGGAGTACATGGACTTATAGTTTATGGTCTTGTACTCTGACAGAGAAATCAAAAGCTTTACAGACAAGCAAAAGCTAAAAGAATTCAACACCTCCAAACCAGCTTTACAACAAATGCTAAAGGAACTTCTTTAGGCAGAAAAGAAAAGACCACATCTAGAAACAAGAAAATTAGGAAATGGAAAAGCTCACTGGTAAAGGCAAACATACAGTAAAGATAGGAAATCATCCAAACACAAACTAGTAGGGAAATTAAAAGACAAAAGTAGTAAAATCATTAAAAGACAAAAGTAGTAAAATTAAAAGACAAAAGTAGTAAAAGTAGTAAAATCTACAAAAGTAGTAAAATCATCCAAACAAACAAATAGGGAAATTAAAAGACAAAAGTAGTAAAATCATCACCATAAGCAGTTAAGAGATATGCAAAACAATTAGATGTAAACTATGTCAAAACCAGTAATCATGAGGGGAGGAGAGTACAAATGCAAGTATTTAAAATGCATTTGAAACTAAGATCAGCAACTAAGACAATCATGTATATATACAGACTAATACCAAAACCTCATGGTAACCACAAATCAAAAATCTATACACACAAAAAAGAAAAAGGAATCAAAGCATAACACTAAAGATAGTCATCACATAACAAGAGAAGAGGACAAACGAAGAAGGAAAGAAGAAAGGCCCACAAAAACAAATCCAAAACAATTAACAAAATGGCAGTAAAAACATTCATAATGATAATTACCTTAAATGTAAATGGACTGAATGCTCCAACCAAAAGACACAGACTGGCTGAATGGATACAAAAACAAGAACCATATATATGCTGTCTACAAGAGAGCCACTTCAGATCTAGAGACACATACAGGCTGAAAGTGAGGAGATGGAAAAAGGTATTCCATGCAAATGGAAATGAAAAGAAAGCTAGAGTAGCAATACTTATATCAGACAAAACAGACTTTAAAATAAAGACTGTGGGCTTCCCTGGTGGCGCAGTGGTTGAGAGTCCGCCTGCCAATGCAGGGGACATGGGTTCGTGCCCCATTCTGGGAAGATCCCACATGCCGCAGAGCGGCTGGGCCCGGGAGCCATGACCGTTGAGCCTGCACGTCCGGAGCCTATGCTCTGCAACGGGAGAGGCCACAACAGTGAGAGGCCTGCGTACCGCAAAAAAAAATAATAATAAAAATAAATAAATAAATAAAGACTGTTACAAGAGACAAAGAAGGACACTACATAATGATGAAGGGATCAATCTAAGAAGAAGATATAACAATTGTAAATATATATGCACCCAACATAGGGGCACCTCAATATACAAGGCATATGTTAACAGATATAAAAGGAGAAATTGACAGTAACAATAGTGGGGACTTTAACACCCCACTTATATCAACGGACAGATCAACCAGACAGAAAATCAGTAAGCACAAGCCTTATATGACACATTATTACCAGATGGACTTAACTGATTAATTTATAGAGCATTCTGTCTGAAAGCAGCAGAATACACATTAGTTTCAAGTGCACATGGAACATTCTCCAGGATAGATCACATACTCAGCCACAAAGCAGGCCTTGGTCAATTTAAGAAAATTGAAATTATATCAAGCATCTTTTCTGACCACAACACTATGAGATTAGAAATCAGCTACAAGGGAAAAACTGTAAAAAACTCAAACATGTGGAGGCTAAATAGTATGCTACTGACCAACCAATTGATCACTAAGTCAAAGAGGAAATTAAAAAATGCCTGGAGACAAATGACAATGAAAACATGATGATCCAAAACCTATGGGATGCAGCAAAAGCAGTTCTAAGATGGAAGTGTATAGCAATACAAGCTTACCTCGAGAAAGAAGAGGGCTTCCCTGGTGGCTCAGTGGTTAAGAGTCCGCCTGCCGATGCAGGGGATATGGGTTCGTGTCCTGATCTGGGAAGATCCCACATGCCGTGGAGCGGCTAGGCCCGTGAGCCATGGCCACTGAGCCTGCGTGTCCGGAGCCTGTGCTCCGCAATGGGAGAGGCCACAACAGTGAGAGGCCCACGTATCACAAAAAAAAAAAAAAAAAAAAAAAAAAAGAAGAAGAAAAATCTCAAACAACCTAACTTTACACCTAAAGCAACTAGATAAAGAACAAACAAAACCCAAAGTTAGTAGATGGAAAGAAATCATTAAGATCAGAGCAGAAATAAATGAAATAGAGACACACACACACACAAAAAAGATCAATGGAACTAAAAGCTGGCTAAACAAAGATAAACAAAATTGATAAACCTTTAGCCAGACTCACCAAGAATAAAATGAGAGAAGGCCCAAATCAATAAAATCAGAAATGAGAAAGAAGTTACAACAGACTCCACAGAAATACCATACCACAGAATACCAGAAGGACCATAAGAGACTACTATGAGTAACTCTACACCAATAAAATGGACAACCTAGAAGAAATGGACAAATTCTTAGAAAGGTACAGTCTCCCAAGACTGAACGAGGAAGAAATAGAAAATACGAACAGACCAATTACCAGTACTGACATTGAATCAGTACTTTTAAGACTTCCAATAAACAAAAGTCGAGGACCAGATGGCTTCACAGGTGAATTCTACCAAACATTTAGAGAAGAGTTAATACCAAACTCATCCAAAAAAATTGCAGAGGACAGAACACTTCCAAACTCACTCTTTTTGTCCAGCATCACCCTGATACCAAAACCAGACAAAGATATCACAAAAAATAAAACTATAGGCCAATATCACTGACAAACATAGATGCAAAAATCCTCAACAAAATACTAACAAACTGACTCCAACAATACATTAAAAGGATCATACACCATGATCAAGTGGGTTTTATCCCAGGAATGCAAGGATTTTTCAATATCTGCAAATCAATCAGTGTGATACACCACATTAACAAACTGAAGAATAAAAATCATATGATCATCTCAGTAGATGCAGAAAAAGCTTTTGATAAAATTCAACATCCATTTATAATAAAAACTCTCCAGAAAGTGGGCATAGAGGGAACATACTTCAACGTAACAAAGGCCATATATGACAAACCCACAGCTAACATCATACTCAACAGTAAAAACCTGAAAGCATTTCCTCTAAGATCAGGAACAAGAAAAGTATGCCCACTCTCACCACTTTTATTCACCATAGTTTTGGAAGTCCTCATCATAGCAATCAGAGAAGAAAAAGAATTAAAAGGAATCCAAATTGGAAAAGAAGTAGTATGATTATCACTGTTTGCAGATGACATGATACTATACATAGAAAATCCTAGATGCCACCAGAAAACTACTAGACCTCATCAATAAATTCAGTAAGTTTGCAGGATACAAAATTAATATACAGAAATCTGTTGCTTTTCCATACACTGACAATGAAATATCAGACAAAGAAGTTAAGGAAACGATCCCATTTATGATCGCAACAAAAATAATAATATACCTAGGAATAAACCGACCTAAGGAGGCAAAAGACCTGTACTCTGAAAACTGTAAGATACCCATTTTTTAATCAGGCTATTTGTGGGGTTTTTTTGGTTTGTTTTGTTGTTTTTTGGTGGTAGTTGTTGAGTTAAAGGAGTTATTTATATATTCTGGATATTAAGCCTTTGTCAGATACATGATTTACAAATATTTTCTCCCATTCTGTAGGTTACCTTTTTACTGTTGATTGTGCCCTTTGATGCATAGAAGTAAGTTTGATGTAGTTCCATTTATCTATTTTTTCTGTTGCCTTTTGGTCTTATGTCGAATAAATCATTGCCAAATCCAGTGTCCTGAAGCTTTGCCCCCTACGTTTTCTTCTAGGAGTTTTAAAGTTTTAATTTTTACATTTAGGTCTTTAATCCATTTTAGTTAGTTTTTGCGTATGGTTGTAAGGTAAAGGTCTAACTTCATTTTTTTTGCATGTGGATATCCAGTTTTCCCAGAACCATTTGTTGAAAAGACAATCCTTTCCTCATCGAATGGTCCTTTTCCATTTATTTGTGTCTCCTTTAGTTTTTTATAGTAATGTTTTGTAGTTTTCGGTGTCAAGTCTTTAAACTCCTTTGGTTAAATTTATTTCTAAGTATTTTATTCTTTTTGATGCTATTATAAATGGAATTGTTGCCGTAGTTTCCTTATTAGATTGCTCATTGTTAGTGTATAAAAATGCAACTGATTTTGTATCTTGCAACTTTGCTGAATAATTTATCTCCAACAGGTTTTTAAAATTTAATTTAATTTTTTATTTTGTGTGTGTATGTGTGTGTGAGGGGGGAATCTTTAGGGTTTTCTCTATATAAGATCATGTCATTTGCAAAGAGAGATAATTTTACATTTCCTTTCTAATTTGGACATCTTTTTCTTGCCTAATTGCTCTGGCTAGGACTTCTGGTACTATGAGTGGTGCAAGTAGGCATCCTTGTTTTGTTCCTGATCTTAGAGGAAAAGCTTTGTCTTTCACAGAGTATGATGTTAGCTGTGGGCTTTTCACATATGGCCTTTATTACATTGAGATCGTTTCCTTCTACTCCTAGTTTGTTGAGTATTTTTTATCATGAAAGGGTATTGAATTATGCCAGATGATTTTTCTGCATCAATTGATATGATCATGTGTTTTTCCCCCTTTCATTCTGTTAACATATGGTGTATTAATTACACTGATCAATTTTTATATGTTGAATCATCCTTGCATTTCAGGAATCTATCTTCATTTTTTAAATGTGCCATTGAATTCTCTTTACTAGTATTAAGGATTTTTGCAACAGTATTCATCAGAGATATTGGTCTGTAGTTTTCTTGTAGCCGCTTTGTCTGGCTTTGGTTTCAGGGTAATGCTGACCTCATAGAATGAGTTTGGAAGTGTTCCCTCTTCTTCAATTTTTTGGATGAGTTTGGTGTTGACTCTTCTTTAAACGTTTGATATAATTTTTCTGTGAAACCATTTGGTCCTGGGCTTTGTTGAGTTTTTGATTACTGATTTCAATCTCCATACTAGTTATAGGTCTGTTCAGATTTTCTGTTTCTTCGTGACTCAGTCTTGGTAGGTTGTGTGTTTCTAAGTTATCCAATTTGTGTATTGGGTTGGCCAAAAGTTTCATTCGTTTTTTTCCATAAGATGGCTCTAGTAGCAGTTGTTTTTAACGTCATTCGGAACAATTTTGTTAGATTGTACGTGACAGCTGTCATATCGGCATGCGTTTAAAAAAAGACATCAAAATTGGTGAATTTTTGCGTAGCCATTTTAATATTGAAGATGGAAGAAGAAACAACATTTTTGGCATATTATGCTTTATTATTTCAAGAAAGGTAAAAACACAACTGAAACGCACAAAAAGATTTGTGCAGTTTATAGAGGAGGTGCTGTGACTGATTGAACGTGTCAGAAGTGGTTTGCGAAGTTTCGTGTTGGAGATTTCTCACTGGACGATGATCCATGGTCGGGTAGACCAGTTGAAGTTGATAGCGATCAAATTGAAACAGTAATTGAGAACAATGAATGTTATACCTGGTGGGAGATAGCCGACATACTCAAAATATCCAGATCAAGCACTGAAAATCATTTGCACCAGCTTGGTTATGTGAATTGCTTTGATGTTTGGGTTCCACATGAGTTAAGTGAAAAAAACCTTCTTGACCATATTTCTGCATGTGATTCTCTACTGAAATGTAATGAAAACATTGTTTTTAAAACAAATTGTGACAGGCGATGAAAAGTGGATACTGTACAACAATGTGTAACTGAAGAGATCATGGGGCAAGTGAAATGAACCACCACCAACCACACCAAAGGCTGGTCTTCATCCAAAGGTGATGTTGTGTATATGGTGGGATTGGAAGGGAGTCCTCTATTATGAGCTCCTTCCAGAAAACCAAACGATTAATTCCAACAAGTACTGCTCCCAACTAAACCAACTGAAAGCGTCACTCGACGAAAAGCGTCCAGAATTAGTCAACAGGAACCACGTAATCTTCCATCAGGATAGCGCAAGACTGCATGTTTCTTTGATGACCAGGCGAAAACTGTTACAGCTTGGCTGGGAAGTTGTGATTCGTCTGCCGTATTCATCAGACATTGCACCTTTGGATTTCCATTTATTTTGTTCTTTACAAAATTCTCTTCAATTTTTTGAAATTTTAGACTGTAGAAGGCACCTGGAACAGTTCTTTGCTCAAAAAGATAAAAGTTGGGCTTCCCTGGTGGCACAGTGGTTAAGAATCCGCCTGCCAATGCAGGGGACACGGGTTCGAGCCTTGGTCCGGGAAGATCCCACATGCTGTGGAGCAACTAAGCCCGTGTGCCACAACTACTGAGCCTGTGCTCTAGAGCCTGCGAGCCACAACTACTGAAGCCCACGTGCCTAGAGCCTGCACTCCGCAACAAGAGAAGCCACCACAATGAGAAGCCTGCACACTGCAATGAAGAGTAGCCCCTCCTTGCCACAACTAGAGAAAGGTCACACACAGCAACAAAGACCCAACTCAGCCAAAATTAATTAATTAAAAAATATATTTGTAAAAGATAAAGTTTTGGGAAGATAGAATTATGAAGGTGCCTGAAAAATGGCAGAAGGAAGTGGAACAAAAGGGTGAATGCATCATTCAATAAAGTTTTTGGTAAAAATGAAAAATGTCTTATTTTTACTTTAAAAACCGAAGGCACTTTTTGGCCCACCCAATACATAATAGTCTCTATCCTTTTTTTTTTTTACATTGGTTGTTAATGTCCCATTTTTCATTTCTGATTTTATATATTTGATTCTTAATCTAGTTAAAGGTTTGTCAATTTTTTTGATCTTTTCAAACAACTCTTTGTTTTGTTGTTTCTATTGTTTTCTGTTGTCTGTTTTATTTATCTCTGCTCTATGTTTCCTTCCTTCTGCTAGCTCTGGGTTTGGTTTGTTCTTTGTCTAGTTCCTTGACGTGTGAAGTTAGGTTGTTGATTTGAGATCTTTTTGCTTTTTTAATGTAAGAGTTTATAGCTCTAAACTTCCCTCTTAGCACTGCATCCATAAATTTTGGTGTGTTCTGTTTTTAATTTATCTCGAGATATTTTCTAATTCCATTTGTAATTTCTTCTTTGCAATGGCTTTTTAAGAATGTGCTGTTTAATTTCTCCATACTTGTGGGCTTTCCAGTTTTTCTTTCTGCAATCGATTACTAGTTTCATTCCATTATGATCAGAAAAGATACTTTGTATGATTTCAGTCTTTTAAAATTTGTTAAGACTTGTTTTGTGGCTTAATATGTGGTCAGTCCTGGAGAATGTTCCATGTGCACTTGAGAAGAATGTATATTCTTCTGTTTAAGTGTTCTGTATATGTCTGATAGATCCAATAATCTATAGTGTTGTTCAAGTCCTCTGTTTCCTTATTATCTTCTGTTGGTTCTATTCATTTTTGGAAGTGGGTATTGAATCTCCCACTATTATTGTGTTGCTATCTATTTCTCTCTTCAATTCTATTAACATTTGCTTCATATATTTAGGTATTTGGTGCCTATATGTTTATAATTGTTATAGCTTCCTGGTGAATTGACCCTTTTGTCTGATATTCATATAGCCACCTCTGCTCTCTTTTGGTTACCATTTGCATGGAATATCTTTTTCCAGCCTTTCACTCTCAGTCTATATGTGTCATTAGATCTAAAGTTAGTTTCTTATAGACAGCATATAGTTGAATCCTCTTTTTTATTTTATCCATTTGGCCAATCTGTGTCTTTTGATTGGGGGATTCAATCCATTTACATTTGATGTAATTACTGACAGGGAAGGACTTACTACTGCCATTTTGTTAATTGCTTTCTGCAAGTTTTGTAGCTTTTTTGTACCTCATTTCCCCTCTTCCTCCTTGGTGTTTCACTGACTTGTTTTTTTTTTTGTAGTGACATGCTTTGATTTCCTTCTCATTTCTTTTTGTGTAAATTCTAGAGATTTTCTTTGTGGTTACCATGGGGATTACATTTAAAAATGTTAAAGTTATAAGAATATTTTAAGCTGATAAGAACTTGATTTGCATACAAAACTCCATTCCTTTACAGTTCTGCCCACTCCCCACTTTGTTACTGATGTCCCCCTAAGTCCCTTAGGCTCTCTCCACTTTTCTTCATTTCTCTTTTTGTCCCTCTGACTTAGTAATATCAAATAACCTCCAAGGTTACTAATAGTAACTCTAAAGTTATTGATAGTATCAGTAACTCTTCAAGGTCACTGATTAATTCTTCTCTGATCAAATCTCCAGTTGAACTCTAGGTTTTTTTCCTTAATTCAGTTATTGTATTCTTCAGCTCCAGAATTTGATTCTTCTTTATTCTGTCTCTTTAGTGACATTCTCATTTTGTTCATGCATCATTTTCCTGATTTGTCAGTCTCATTCTTTTTTAGTTCATTGAGCATCTTTATGACAACTGTTTAAAATTCTTTGTTAGGTACATCAGATTTCCGCATTGCTTTAGGGTTGGTTTCTCTAGGTTTCTTAGAGTTTGCCACATTCTTCTGTTTATTTATATACCCTGTGAACTTTGTTGAGATTTGGGCATTTGAAAAATAGCTACTTCCAGGGACGTATCTTCTTTGGGCATGTGTGTATGCTTTCATTCCAAGACATATATCTGCTTTTAACTGTCTTAATTTCCCTAAGAGGCTTGTCTCTGTTTCTTCTCAGGAGCTTCCTGTTCCACTTTCTATTTTATTCCCGGCTGTACTCTCTCGGATCTCCTGTACCTGCCTACAGAACTGTAGACTCCCTGCTGCTCTAATACACCTCTACGCTCACTTCTGTTTTCAGTGGCCCACAACCAGCATCCAAACCATGCTACCACTCCCACTAGTGCTCCAAGTCAGGTGAGACAGAATTCAGTCTCTCAAATAGTCCCCAGACAAGCCTGAATACTGGACACAAGTTCACCTTCTTCCTTTCTGTCCTGAGGGAGGAGCCACGAATTGGGGGTTTCCTCTCAATTGCATCACGCTGTGCCAGGCAAAGGGAAGGGCTAGGACAAGCAAAATGCCCCAAATTTTCTTAACACCTTTTGGTGCAGCCTTCTCCTGGTTTTGTGTTTGCCTGAGCTATAGCTTCCCAAGGGGTTTCTAGAGTTCTCACAAAGGTATTTTGGTCCTTATATTGTTGTTAGCTCAGTGTCTCATGGGGAACAAGGACCTGGAGCTTCACTGGTGATGTCACTCCCCATCTACCTGCCTTTTGCTTTCCCTTGATATTCACTAGTCACAAATATGTGACAAAATTTGAGTATCTTAATGAGTGAAATGTGCTTGGAAAACATGCTTATCCAACAAGTTTTATTTATTTACTTACCTACCAATGGTCTGTTATCAAAGTAATTTGAAATAGGTAAACCATTAGAAGAATTAAAAATCTCTTAACTCTTAAATGAATTTTAAGTTAAAAATATCACCATTATTTATATGAAGTTAGTAATTGTGGTAAATACATTAATGTTTAGAATTTAATCTCATTCTTATAGTAAGAGATACTGAATTAAGTTTCACCTAATAAAAAAGTTCCCCAATTTTTACCAAAAAACTGATTTAAAAATTGAATCTTGGAAACCTCAACCAGAAATCTATTCATGATTATTTAAGAAAAAAAATTCCTCTTGTGGGGGAGAGTTTTGGTATTCCATAGTGTATTCTATTTTACCATCCCCAGTTATTTTGGAAACTATTAGTTTCAAAGATTATAGTGACATTAGAAATCCTGTGTGTTTAGTTTTGAGAAAACATTGAGTAATAAGAAACACCTGTTAAATGGGAGGTACTGAAACATCAACTTTGTATCACAGGCATGCCTTTATTACTTTAGATGTAAGCACACTTTTTTACTCATTAAAATTTCAAATCGTGATTTGTAAGTAGTTTATAAGCTTCAGTGAAAGAAGATAATGAATTCAGTTTATCTTGTTTTGTGATCATCCTACTACTGATTAGAACCTCTTTTAGAAATTTTGTATTTTCAAGAGCAAGTGCAAAGAACAAAGAGCAGAAGCAGAATGAGTAAAAATTTAACTAAAATCCAGTGCAACTTTACTTGTTGGATTCACCTGTATTGCTATGATGAAAAAACCCAGCAGCAGACAGAAAAGGGCAGAGGTATGATGCAAATTCAATGGGTAAGACCACTTGTATATTATTGTAAGCTGACTAGAAATGGGCTTATGTATATCTTTAAATATATTGAAGATAATTTTTATCTAAGGTGATAGTCTTATCTTCTCAATAGGGTGTACAGCCATGAAGGTAAGTACATCCCCTCCATTCAAAACTGTGCCTCCCATCCCACACTATAAATTTATAGGCACTAGATGGAGCTCAATAAATGTTTTGATGAGTAAGAGAGTTATTACAACAGCTTTGATTAAATTTAGAGCTATTTCTAATTGTTTGACAGTGTCATTTTTTGTTCTATAGTGGCTCCCTAATTAGCCTTTGTTTCTAATAATTTTTAATAATTCTATTTGACCTCTAAAACATCTCAGTCCACCTCAGTTCAAAATGGACAAGGCATGGGGCTGTACCAGTTATTTCCAAGATAAAACTTTTCTTTATATCTTTCAAAGTGACTTCAAGAGTTTGCCATTTAATAGTCTCTCATCTGATTACAGAATTATTTAAGTGTGATGGCTAATGAAAGTCAAAAGAAACAGCATAGCTACCGATTGTGAAGCCATGACTTTTTAAGAGACAGCAAAAAAATTGCAGAAAAATTATTCTTTATTGAAAAATACCAATAATACTGACTGACAGACTTCAAAAGCATTTCACGCCTCCAGAATACAAAGTACTTAATACATTTTTTTCAAGCCTGTTTGCATTTCAAACAAAGCTAGCATTTTTGAAAATCAAATTTGATAACCTGACTAAATATATTTTCCAGCTTTATTATTTAAGGAGCTGTACAACCTCTGAAGTGGGGACCATGAGGTGGGCAGGAGCAGAGGGGCAGAATGCACCTGGGACTGCGCAGCAGTCTACAGCAATATTTCCCATAACTTTGGTGCTGGAAACAAAAATACTGTACAAGACAGCTGCCCTCCAGTGTCAGAGAATCTTGGGAAACAGCATATCAAAAGGTAGCCAGCTTTTCTTATAATTTACACACTTTCATTTAAGATTGCTTTTTGAAGAAAATCTTTAAGAATGCCACTGTAATTTAGTATCATCCAATAACTCTGAATTAAAAAACTGTATGAAAGAAATGAGCTGTTACCATCATAATGGTCTTTGCCGAGCTGTGAGTAATTTTAGGTGCAAAAAAAATTAACACATATGCAAGTTTAATTTGAAACCACAAAAATTATATATGTAGGCTCAGATAGTAGCAGTGTTCACTTTATTACTAATAGAACAGCCACTCTATTCATTCCACCAGCAGGAATAGCAGCACCAATATCTAAAATCCTTTATGTATCAATATAAAAGCTTACATCATTATCAAAGTCCCATTCTTTGCATGCTCCAATTCTTGTTATTTTTTAACATAAAAGCAACAGGATTTTGAGAGTTACTATTTGCTGTATTAAAACAGTTATACAGCATCTTGTACTGTCAAAAAGCAAAACACTGTGAACAGCAGCCCTTCTTCACGGCTCTAAACTTGAAGCTGCCAAGCACTCACTGCTTGTGCCAGCAGTGGCATTTCCACAGTAAAATAGCAGAAACTAAAGGAATCATGGCACAATGGATTTCTGAATTCTTTTATCTACCATTGGTCCTGGGGCTTAGTACCTTCCCCTTGTAGGACTGTATCTGCTGATCGTTCATCTTCTTTAATGGAGGAAAGGCATCAGGTCATATAGCGGGTAATGGCTCTCAGAGCATAAAGGAGTTCTGCTTGCATCCTAGCTTCTATAAGAAGCAGATTAACGTGAACCTGAATATAAAACACATTATCATTTAAGATAGGATATATGTATACATATAACTGATTCACTTTCTTATACAGCAGAAACTAACACAACACTGTAAAGCAATTATATACTCCAATAAAGATGCAAAAAAAAGAGATAGGGTTATAAGCATTCACAATCAGTTTCAGTGCATCTAATAAACACCAGAAATGTTTTCTATGTGCCACTGAATAACATCAGTTTCTCAAAACAAAAGCTGTCTGATCTTTTTTGGATAGATGTTTTGAGCTTGGATAGATGTTTTGAGCTTGTATTTATATTTGATCACATCTCTTCTTGAAGGTTTGTTAGAATAACAACTTCCCTGCCAAATCATCATTCACAAACACTCTCTTCTTTCTCTTAAGCAGTTACAGTGATGCCAGCACTCTGAGGAGAGGCCAGCACACCTGTTCTCCCTGTCTTTATTCTTTTACTTTAAACCATAATGAGGTTCTCCCTTCCAAGGGGTATGTGAGACAGCTGATCTGGAATGTTCTTATCTGGGTTGGTAGAAGTGATGGAAGGGGTTTGAGACCCATTAGATTAGGTGAAGGAGAATAAGGATCACTGCTAAGTTAGAGTAAACACAATAGGTACTTACCTTCTCAGAGTGCTTGAACTGCCTCCAGAAGCTATCATACATTCTTTTGGTAACCTTTTCAGGAGTGCAAACAACAGTTTTGATATAAACTTTAAAGCTACGATCCAATAGCTGGTTAATTTCACCATAGTCATAGTCATCATATCTGTTGAAAGATAATGTGAGAATTTTATATTTTTGATGTATAGTCTGTTTTATTCTTATGGAAGTACAGACATCAATAGTAAATGCTGTATTCTTCCCCCCTCTTTGTGCAGGTAGCTATCCCCCAAAATGACAGCTTTACAATTTTTACGTTTCATTGGGGGTGGATGAATGAGTATAAAGGGGTAAGAAACAGAAGTTAGATGAACAAAAAAATTGCCAGTGCCCAAGCACAGTATATTTACAATCATGAATAAGCAACCACACTGAGGAACAAATTCTGGAAACAAAGTTTGAGTATTGCTGATATTAAGAAATTAACAAATTAATCAGACAATAATACTTATTGATACTATTACATGATATATCAATTATAATCTATTTGTGTAAATAAATTTTTTTTCTTATGTTTCCAGGAGTTCTTGGGGTCAGATGAGAAAAAAGGGGGCAGAGGTGTCTGAGAGGAAAGAATCAATCTCTAGATGGCTTCACAGTGTCTACACTTGGGAAAGGCTAAGCCAAGATGGTCGATAGGCACCAATGTCTCCTCCGCCCCACTGGCAGATAGTGCCTAGAACTGAAGTCTCCTAATTGGTTTTTAGTAGAAAAGGAAGAAAGCGGGTCCTGTATAACCATTCAGGAGTCTAAAGTCATAGCCTGGCTACTGATAAAAGTGAAGAAGCAAGAGAAAGTCTGACTTTACAGCTAAAATAATCAGAAAGTACCACAGCATGGTTGTTTGTGTATGTTAGAAGGTGGTTTATGATGGCTGTGTTTCCTATAAAGCATAATAAATGTGGCTGAATACCTAACAGGATATGAAAGTTTTGTATTTTGATGAAATATCATGGGAGTAGGTACTCTTTAGAAGGGTACTGTAAGAGTTCTAAGTTCCATGAAGGTAGAAGTATGAGTGTGTCAGGAGATAAAAGATGATACAAAGGGAAAAGATACCATAAATGTTCAGAGACAAACTTTGCCTCTTCCTCTATGCTCTTGGGCCAGCTTGCTTGCTCTCCTCTTCCCTGGAGGCATCTGTTATTTAACAAGATTGTCAGCATTCCTAACTCTCCCTCCTGCTTAGCTAGGCAAGAGAAAACACACCAAGCTGCAAAAAATCAAGTTTTTGAAGCACAAAATGCATAAAAATAAGCTATTGGGGAGGGGATGGTTTTGAGTATGTTAACGTAGGTCTGTGCATATGTGTTCCAAGCACCTGAATAATTTAGGCTAAAGGAAAATACCTCTTCGTAAACATAAGAAAACAGACTAACCTTATTCCAAACATGCAGTGAATATAGTTCCAAATAGCCCGTCTTAGCATTGAGGTATCAACATCTTTGTGCATTGCCATTGTATTATAAGTAAGATTGTAAGCAATGTGAAATTTTTCATCGATCAACTGTCCTACATCTGGATAAAGACGATTTACCAAAGAATAACCATGGTCTTCCCAACAATAGTCCTAAATACAGAGAACAGAACAAATGTGAATAATTAAAACGTGGCCAACTATAGTTCTATGTCTGTCGCTCTTCGGTGCAGTGAAATTACTGGCAGCTGAAATCCACTGCCTTTCTAGTACTAGCTCTCAGTTTCACTTGCATTCCAGCTTGTTGTTTTCAATTTCTATACTGCAACATGCAAAAGTTACATTTTGAACTCAGCGAGTTTAAACACCAGTGGAATCTCTTCCCCTTACACGCAGGTCACCCATATTCAGTTTCTCTCACTGTTTCCCCTGTCAGCCTCCAGAGATGACCCATCTTGGGAGGCCACTCTCCTTTTCTATTGCTGCAGGCATTCAAATGGTCCTCAAACTTTGTAAATTTTTAATTCAAGGTATCCATCATTCAGTCTTTTTCCTCCTACCCACCTCTGATTCTCAGCCCTATTGTGTCTCCTAATTAGTTTTCCCAAATTAAAGTCTCCCTGCTTCCTTTCTTTCCATCTCAAGCAAAACTTAATAACCCCCCACTTCAATGTTACTACCATATTTATTTTCCTAAAACACCTCTTTGATATTATGCCATCACTATGGTCAAAACCTACAAATCTGATCAATTTTAAACTAACTTCCCACTTATCCTTTGCTTGAAGGTCTTAGCAGCCCAGTCAGTTTATGATCCCTTCCCCTCAACCTATGCTCAGTTATTGCCTACAGTCTCCTCTGCTTACAATGCCCATGCTTTTAAACCATTCAAATCTCTCAAATCCTAATCTCCCTCCATAAAATTTTCCAGTCCACATGATCCCTTCAATTGTAATCTTTTATATTTCATGATACAACTTCACTATTGAGTAAAATATTTTATAATTCTTCCTTGTGCCTAATTCTGTCTCCTTAAACAATATGTTAGTTGCTTGAGCAAAGAAAAAAAATCATAGTTCTCAAATATTTTCATAATTCTGGTAAAAGAGTTATAATAGCCCCTGCACAATAATTGGGAAAGTTGGGAACATCAACTCATCTGAGTTATATATTTACCTATCTAAATTAAATATATAACAGACTGTTTAAGAAAAACATTTAAACTACAGTATGTTTCTACTGACGGATTGGAAGCGGTCTTACAAAACTACAGCACAGAATAGATAAATGTTTGCTAATTGATGATTCTCAACTTTTATTCTGGAACTAGAAGATACAGCAATTGTTACTCCTGAGATATACTTGCAAAGCACTTAGCACAGTGCCTCCTGCCAAAGCGAAAACAGAAGGACCCTGGTATCCTGGAGGACAATGAGGTCCCTAAGTTTCCATGGACTCAGTATATACAGAATTGTACTGGGAAGTTTTACTGTGTATTTCAAAGTTAATGATTATGGAGCTAAACAAACTGGGTCTACCAACAATAATTCTGCTCCCTACCCCAGTAACTTTATTTATTCTAAGAGATGGGTGCTAAGTAATTTTGGAATAAGATTTATTTATGTGAATCCTCTTTAAGGTTTAAATTTGAAACCTTTAAAAATTCTCATTGCTTCAAATGACATTCAGTTCATATTTTAAAGGGAATTAGGTTATTGTAATCATGGTTTATTTTCTATGGTGTCTGTAAGAACTCACCCAAATTAAAAAGAAAACAAAAAATCTGCTTTCCCTATAAGTCCTAATTTAAGCAAATCTTTCACTCTTTCTCATCCTCTTTCCCTTCACCCCCACACACATAATGCCTGAGATGCTGTGAGGACATTTCGCTTGTCACTCAGGCCTGGTGCATATCAGGGCAGAAATCGCCTCATTTTAACACTGGGGCTCAGTAAAAGAGTGCTATAAAAGCAAGCCAGGTTCAAACACAACTATTATTTATTGTTTAGTTATAGCAGGAACTTTAACTGGGTTTCTGCATACCATCTCTGGGAACCTAACCACTATTGTAATTTTGCTTTATGGGTGAATGTGTTTTGAATTCTGAGCAACTGATTTATGAACTTTAACAATATAATAAACATACCTAAGGGAATTAAGTGTACGTAGAAAAGTTATTTTTTTTCTCTGCATTGCTTTCTGTTCTCAAATCCAGATGGCTCTTTCTTATTTTAAGTCAGATTGAGGTATTTCTAATTGAGCATGTACATACAACAAGTTGTCATTTTACCTGGACTCGAAATGTTGGGACGTGCATTCCATGTCTAGAGAAATCCTTATAGCCATAACTAGTATCCTCAAAGTGACGAGATACATCTCTTGCTGGTGTAACTTCTTCATCATCTGAAATAATTTTTTAAAAAAACCACTGAAAGCCTTTCAAAAACAGGATGCTAGTTAAAATTCATTTTACCTATAACAAGTAAAAACAGGATTACCCTTTCTCTGACACTGAGTAACCAGTATCAACTAAAATAAAGTCTTAAAACTATAAAGAGAAATAGCCTACTTACTAGTAAATGGAATATAATAAAAGTAGATTCTGTTATTAAAAAAAATACTCATGGTTGAATTTCCTGTTTTTCATTCCTCTCTTTCACAGATCCTCTCTCCCTCTGTGTCCCCACTGTAGTTTATAGATACTAGGTTCTACTGAAAAGTATGTACTACCAAGTATGAACACCCTTTTGAATAATCTTTATGGTGATAACAAATATAAACTTTATGCTCTAAACTTTAGCACTTGGACTATTTTTAATGTCACACAATATATAAAATGATCTCTTTAACAGCTCAAAGGTCCTAGAAACAATTCTAAAATGATGAACAAAGGAAAGAGGTTCTGTGTGTCACTGTTTTTACAATGTTTCCTGCACTGCTTCTAAGCCTTTTCAGATTATCTTCATGTTTAGGGGTTGATGAGATTATAGTTTCAAGTAAATAAAATCAAAGACTTCTCCTCAAGCTAACATCCAACCTCCATTTATACAAATTTGATTTTTTCTTTGCTATTAAGAAACCTGCTTTTAACATATACTCTTTGTCCCACTCTATTATTGTCAAAATACACTGACACACTTTATTAACTTTTTTCCTTTAAATTATCTGGTTTACATATTAAATCCTATAGCCTACATTTGATAAAGGCCAAACATAAAGGATTTACGTTGTTGTTAGTTATCTAAGAAGTAGCTCCTTTTCACAAATCATAGAATTTTAAAGCTGGAAGCAATCTCAGGCCTTTATGAATGCAATTTCCTCATTTTAAAGAAGAGGAAAAAAAGCACTCAGTGTTAAATGACTTATATTCACAAAGTTTATTAGCAGTGATTTTAGTATTAGAACCCAAATCGAATGTCCTCTCTCTGAGTCTAGTGCTGTTTTCACTATAACTTCCTTTTCTAGAAGTAGGACTACCTATGCAATAACCTTTCTAAAAGGAAAGCCATTATTTGGATTAAACTTAAAAGCTTTTGCACAGCAAAGACAACCCACAGAATGGGAGAAAATATTTGCAAACGAAGCAACTGACAAAGAATTAATCTCCAAAATATACAAACAGCTCATGCAGCTCAGTATCAAAAAAACAACCGAATCCAAAAATGGGCAGATCTAAATAGAGACTTATCCAAAGAAGGCATACAGATGGCCAAAAAGCACATGAAAATATGCTCAACATCACTAATTATTAGAGAAATGCAAATCAAAACTACAATGAGATATCACCTCACACTGGTCAGAATGGCCATCATCTTATCTCAAAGAGTAAATGCTACAGCTGTTGCTGGGAATGTAAACTGGTTCAGCCACTATAGAGAACAACAGTATGGAGGTTCCTTAAAAAACTAAAAATAGAGTTACCATCTGATCCAGCAACACTACTCCTGGGCATATATATGGAGAAAACCATAATTTGAAAATACATGCACCCCAATGTTCATTACAGCAGTATTTACAATAGCCAAGATATGGAAGCAACCTAAATGTCCATCAATAGAGGAATGAATAAAGAAGACGTGGTACATATATACAGTGGAATGTTACTCAGCCATAAAAAGGAACAAAATAATGTCACTTGCCACAACATGAATGGACCTGGAGATTATCATGTTAAGTGAAGTTAAGTCAGACAGAGAAAGACAAATACCATGTGTCGCCGCTTACATGTAGACTCTAAAAAAAGTGGTACAAATGAACTTATTTACAAAACAAAGAGTCACAGATGTAGAAAACAAATCTATGGTTACTGGGGGGAAAGGGGGGAGGGATAAACTGGGAGATTGGAATTGACATATACACACTACTATATACAAAATAGATAACTAATAAGGACCTACTGTATGGCACAGGGAACTCTACTCAATACTCTGTAATGACCTATATGGGAAAAAAATCTGAAAAAAAAGTGGATATATGTATAACAGATTCACTTTGCTGTACACTTGAAACTAATACAACATTGTAATCAACTATATTCCAATAAAAAAGGATACTTTTATTTAAATTCTCTTAAATTAAAAAATTGGGCTTTTATTTTTGGACACAATAGACATTTTATTGACTATGTAATGGTTGCTTTTACCTGAAGAGAAGACAAACATGCTCTCTCTTTTTTCTATTTCAAAACGTGAAGCCATCTCTTCCTGACTTGCCTCTTCTTCATCTCGACATTCCTGTAACTGCTTCATCTTTTCCATGAGGGCTTCGACCTCAAAGAAGGAATCACTTACCTGAAAAGAAAGTGCAATTAAGGTTACATATGGCAGACACGGAATGAAATTTTTGAATTTTATTAAGTCTGTTTCATAAGAATTTGCATCTTAATACAATATAAGAAAAGATCTTCTTATAATTTTAATGCACATGGATGAATCAAAAACAATTATTTGGGGCTTCCCTGGTGGCACAGTGGTTGAGAGTCCGCCTGCCGATGCAGGGGACATGGGTTCGTGCCCCGGTCCGGGAAGATCCCACGTGCCGCGGAGCGGCTGGGCCCGTGAGCCATGGCCGCTAAGCCTGCGTGTCCGGAGCCTGTGCTCCAGAACGGGAGAGGTCACCACGGTGAGAGGCCCGCATACCGCAAAAACAAAAAAAACAACAATTATTTGGCCTATTATATATACAGATATTTAAATTTTAAAATAGAAAAATGATTTTAAGAACACATTCTAATGTTTTACCTTTTATTACTAAAATTAGTAATAATATTACTATCAATGCTAAATTTTAAAAATTAAAATTTAACACTACTTGTCGATTTAAAACAGAACTGAATATTTAAGAGTTAAGCTTTTACTTGATCAGTTAAATAAGGTACACAAAGTATAAGTGGTTTTGCATCAACTGTGTACACTGGGCATGTTGTCAATAGACAGGCATACCTCAGGTATATTGTGGGTTCAGTTCCACACCACTGCAACAAAGCGAGTCATGAATTGTTTGGTTTTCCAGTGCATATAAAAGTTATGTTTAGGGACTCACCTAGTGGCACAGTGGTTAAAAATCTGCCTGCCAATGCAGGGGACACGAGTTCGAGCCCTGGTCTGGGAAGATCCCACATGCTGTGGAGCAACTAAGCCTGTGCGCCTCAACAACTGAGCCTCTGCTCTAGAGCCCACGAGCCGCAACTACTGAAGCCCGCGCGCCTAGAGCCTGTGTTCTGCAACAAGAGAAGCCACCTCAACGAGAAGCCCGCACACCGCAACCAAGAGGAGCCCCCGCTCGCTGCAACTAGAGAAAGCCCGCGCGCAGCAACGAAGACCCAATGCAGCCAAAAATACACTATACTGTACTGTACATTATACCGTATACTGTACTATACTATACTGTTTATACTGTAGTCTATTAAGTGTGCAATAGCATTATGTCTAAAAAAACAAGGTACATATCTTAATTTAAAAATATTTATTGCTAAAAAATGCTCAACACCTGGGAACAGGGAGCTTATCTACTAGGGAAGTTTTTAAAAATTCTATTATTTCACTATTATCTCATTTAATAGAGGGATAACTAGGAACAGTACTTTTTCTTTAGCCTTGTACTAAATCAAAGGTGGGGAAGGACAACAATCCAACTCTAAGCATCCTAGCAACTGATGTACTCTCCCTTAGACCATCTCATAACCTTTAAGCTTTGATAAACAATCAGTGGCCATATGCAGGCCTCTAACAACAATCCAGATAGCTCAACAGAGGGTGGAACTGATGGTCTTGGGCGTTGCCAGCACAGCACAGTGATCAACCTTGGGAACATGATTTTCCCTCCTGTGCTAATCTCACCATATGTAAATGCTACCTCTTATTTAGTACCTGATAAATGCCAAGCACTGTACTAGGCCTTTTAACCTCTTTTTTTTTTTTTGCCTTTTACCTCTTTAGAGACATTTCATTTAAACTTTACAATAACCTTGTGTTTGACCTTCATTTAGAAATGAAAGAATGGAGGCTCAGAGAGGTTAGATAACTTGCCCACAGTCAAATATACGTTAACAGTCAAATACACGTTAAAGTCAAATACATAAATTTAACCTGTCCAAATCTGTAAAATAATACAACTGAAAAAATCTGTGCAAAGTATTCAAAAGGCTGTAATGTTGTTTCTCTGATTTCACTTTGGAAATATAAACCCTTTTCTCTTTCACTACAGCTAAAGAATGCAGAGGGAATTTTGACTCATCATATATAGAATTCAAATTTGCTTATAGAAAATTCAACTCATTCTGATCTGTTTCAAAGGAATAACATAACTGAGAAAATATAAAAGCCAGAGAAGAGAAGGAATAGAGGTAAAAGCATTTTAATAAATTTACATTCACTTTTATATATATTTGTGAGAAGTTAAAACATGAAGAAGTATTTTAAAAGGAGAAATTCCAGATCAAGGCTGATTAAATCTTCTAAAAAGTAATTAAGAAGACAGCCTGTTTCTTCTGTGCAAAAGGATGTGATCAGCATCAGGAAGTTTCTACCACCAAGTTCCACTGTTCTCAGTCTCCCCTCATCTCACTCAGTAGCTGTTCAATACCAGATGGCTCTGATGGGGCACATTGCTGGTGGCTTCTGATCCTAAAATTATTCAAATGTAACCTCCTAGAGGGTCTTATAATTTTGTATGTCCCTTAGCATCAGACTAGTGCTGAGCATTTGGAGGCAGACAATAAATACTTGCTGAATGAACAGGTATGGGGGCCTAATATCTTTTTGGACTTAACAGGGTAGATTTTCTTAAAAGTCAAATGAAAAAATAATATAACAGCAATTACTGTGATTACTCTTAGGATGATCCTATAATAAATAATAGATACTTACCGAAACATTTCCTGCTGAGTTGACCTGCATTTCATCCACACTGTGATTGCCATTTGTAATGTCACAGATGCAGTAGTTACTAACAGAAGGAGGTCTGAATGTGTGGCCACCATCACAATGAATTTCTGGACTGATTCCACAGCCAAATGTGAACGAGGCAAGAGAATGATAGTGTGTAAGTAGAACTACTGCATGTACCAGTTCTGCAAGGGACCAGCTGTGCTCTTCAGCTTTCAAAAGTCCCTTGGGAAAAAAAATGAGAACATTTTTATGCTGGGGTATGGTATTGATGAAAGAATACAGTTCATCTTGGTATTTAACCTACTGAAAACAGGATTAGTTACTATATAAAACTTAAGATAAAATTACAATTTGAGGCATGTAGAACCCAGAATTTGCTAATTTTTATGAATATGTATTCACAAATAGAGCTTAAGATAAACTGATAATGACATTCGTTATTATTTTGACTTTCTGAAATCCTGATTTAAAAATGTAGAATACATTTTGTTTAAAAGCAGTTGCCATATCTCAGATGATGGATTATGAATGCATTAACTACGTTGTTAGTGCAGTCTCAAACCAAATGTAATGAATTTGTGTTTAAAGTAGAAGCTACTGTGTAAAATACGCCTGTTTTTCTTTATTATCAGGCCTCCTCAAGGAATTTTTAAAAAGTGGTTTGAACAACTTGACTCTGAATATTCTTAAATCATCAAATTATATTTATTTTAAAAATTATGCTCAAGGTAAAGTCTACAGTTCTTCAAAGTCTTACAAATCTGTGTCCATTCTGCTTCATTATTTTATAATATGTAATTTTATATTACTAGACAATGTAACAGACATTGCATTAATCATATTCAAATCTTGTATCTCCTTGATAAAAAGATGCTTCAATTACATAAAAGAATCTAAAATATTCTAGGGAATTCCCTGGAGGTTCAGTGGTTAGGTCTCTGCACTTCTACTGCAGGGGGCATGGGTTCCATCCCTGGTCAGGAAACTAAGATCCCACAAGCCTTGAGGCATGGCCAATAAATAAATAAATAAATATTCTAAAAAAAGAGAAAGACAACACCAAAAATATATTGTATTTTTAAGAATTTCTACTGCATGGTAGATTCTTTTAGAGAATGTCCATCTACTTTTATTCTATTATCTTTATTAATAGAACCAGACAAAACTAGTTTAAAATGGTATTTTAAAAAGATAACACAACAAGATGCCACTTTACATCTATCAGAATGGCTAAAATCCAGAACACTGATAATAACAAATGCTGACAAGGATGTGGAGCAACAGGAATGCTCATCCATTGCTCATGGGAACACAAACTGGTATAGCCACTTTGGATGACAGTTTCTTACAAAGCTAATAAACACAAGCTTATCATACGATCCAGCAATCACACTCCTAGTTATTTACCCAACTGAGTTGAAAACTTATGTCCACCAAAAAGCCTGCATGTGAATGTTTGTAGAAGCTTTATTCATAATTGCCAAAAACTGGAAGTAACCAAGATGTCCTTCAATAGATGAATGGATAAACTGAGGTACATCCATACATGTATTTTTCAGCAATAAAAAATGAGCTACCAAGCCATGAAAAACCATGGAGAAACCTTAAATGCATACTGACAAGCTAGTCTGAAAGGGCTATATACTGTGTGATGCCAACTATATGACAGTCTGGAAAAGGTAAAACCATAAAGACTGTAAAAAAGAGCAGCAGTTTCAGGGGGAAGGGGAGAGAGATGAATAGAGGGAGCATAGGAGATTTTGAGAGAAGTGAAACTATTCTGTATGATACCATATGGTGGATAACACGACATTATGCAGTTGTCAAAACCCATAGAACTGTACAACACAAAGAGTGAACCCCAATGTAAATTAGACATTATTAATTCATCAGTTACAGCAAATGTACTATACTAATACTAGATGTTAGTAATAGAGAAACTATGTGTGTGTGGGCGGGGGGTGGTAGATGGTTGACGGAGGTAGAATATGGGAACTCTACTTCCTGTGCCATTTTTCTGTAAACCTAAAACTGCTCTAAAAATTAGTCTAATTTTTTTTTTTTTAATGACACCCTAGATATACTCTCTACTTACCTCAATATGTTCTTTGGTAATAAGCCAAGGTCTATGGGCTAACACTTTGTTAAGTTCTCCTAAATTCTGTAGTTTTTGAGGAGCATTCTCTAAACCATTAAGCCACTTGGGGTCTCCACCAACATGAAGGAAATCGTTTACATGGAGATTCACTAAGTAGGAGCACTGATGTCTTGCTGCAGCCTTAAGAGAAAACAAAAAGATTATTCTAATTACACATATTAAAATCTTGAACAACTACAAATCTTTTTCTTTACAATATGCAAAACAGCTAATTAAGTTTTTGATTAGTATGTTTTCAAATTTTCCATATACTACAGAAATGAAGTTTTCATATAAACATTTAAAAATTCATACACTATAGAAAGCACCTCAAAAATATCCCAAGAACAAATAAAATATCTGATCAAAGTATCTGAACTTTACAAAAATTTTATACCTACTGTCAGAACCTCAGATTAAGAAGAAACTTCAATTAAGGTGCCAACCATAAAACAATGGAATATTATTTATAAATTGAACGTGAGTACCACCACTTACGTCAATCTGAACTATCAGTGAAATAATCTTGTGTTCTACTTTATTCTCGTATTTAATAGAAAATGGTTCTCAACAGAGTGTAAATACATATTTCTTTTTCTATTATATTTGACAGCGTACTTATTTAGAAAGAGGAAAAATAGATACTACCTAACAGGAATTCAATTAGAAGTTAGAATATAAGTATTTATTCCTGTGTTTGAAGCATTAACCATCTCTTAAAAAGATTAATAAAGCAGGCAGAAAGAATTTTTCACTGAATGTTTACAAACCATTATTCCAATGTAGTGCCGATAATGTAGGGGTAATGGCCCATCCATTTGGAGTAGATAGTGTTGAGTTTTTAAGAAACTTTCTAAATATTGTGGGTGAAAAACCATCACTAAGGTAATATTATCCAAACGACCCAAAGCAGCAAAAGAATCTGCAAATAAAGTATGCATCTGTGCGTCTTCACTCCCCACTTGGAGAATCTGTATGAAAGAGAGGAAAACCATGGTTTCAGAAATTGTAAATTGGTGTAAAAGAAAGAAAACATGCAGGGGAAGGAAAAAAAAAAGGAATATGCATGCACTGCACTCTAAGTGTCACCTAGAAGCAGATTAAATTTGGCTTAAAGAGAGGTTATAATTCTACAAATTTAACTCAACTTGTTGCAAGATAGCAGAATAAAGAGTCACATATCATGTAGTAGGGGAAAAACAACAAAGGCCGGACATTAAAGGCCATCTAGATAGGCTGCTTGCAGACTTGACCAGAATCCAGACATCCAGATCTAAATCCAGAATCCAGATTTAGATTATCAAAATTTGCAGAGCTTGCAAACAGACCCTAATGCCTTTCCTTTTAACAACACCTACTCTCCCTCAATTTACAGAGAACCAAAATTAACTAACAGTAAACAATCCCTGTGAAAACAAAGTATAGGAGCATTTACATATTTAGAATTAAAGATCCAATCTAGCATTGATACCAGCCTGTGGAGTTGGCCAAGACCAAGTAACTCGGCTTATGGGCACACCTAAACAACATCTAAATATAAGCAGGTGGCATATCATTGGTCAGAAACAAATCTTGCCTTTGCTTGACTAAATATGGGTGTTAGAAAAGCATCATGAAATACTAGAAATCAACATGACTATAACAGCTTTTTAATCCCACATATTCACTGCCAAAACATGATGATTAACTTGTGTAAAGCATATTGTTGACCAACAAGTTGTTCAGATGCGAAGATGTGGGTCATGAAAGCTTTTCCTTAAAAGCATACAGTTCACTATGTACTTTCACAAACAACATACCTCCTTTTCTGGGATGAATCTGCTTGGTCCGTGTCCTAGTGGTCGAGGAATTCTAATTCCAAGTTCCTAGAAAAGAAAACTACACCATCTCAGGCCTCCAGCAGTAAACAACATGAACTGAGGCCACAGGAATGGGAGAGAAAAACAGCCAGTTGAACAGAGACTGGCTTGTTCTGGTGATTTATTTTCATGGCCATATATATATACCAGATTCTCTGTTTGCATCACATAGCTGACAACAGTTTATAATACAACTCTGACTAAAAACAATAAAACCTGTTTCACTAAAACCAGAGTTTTGCATAAAGTACTTGGCAGAAAGTCTAGAACAGAAAGTTCAGCACATAGCAGCCAACCCTGTGGATTGTCAGTGATACAAAATAAGACCAATGTGTTTGTACATCCAAAACCCAACCAACCAAAATATCAATCCCTGTGCATCTTGTCAGGAAATGAAAAAGCCATAACCTCTACCTAGATGTCTTAAACTGAAAGAAGTATAATTATTACTACATCTATAATAACACTTCACAAGAACAGAAATACTATGAAAAATAAAAAAGCTATTTAAATCCACAAAAGAGAAAGTAGTGCAAGGCATGGTTTCTCTGTGCTTGAGTAAAACAATTTTAGAGAAATTAATTTTGTGAGTTTTCCTTAAATTTTTAATTTATAGAATCTCATCAACTTTGCTTATATTATATTTTAGAGGAGCTCAACTAATTAAAAAATAAATGGTTTTCTGCCTTTTGACATAGTGAACCTAGAATTCTATACTTTATGTGACAGTGTAGTGTGGTTAACAAAAACTGACAATCTACTGTTAGGCTTCCATCTTTTCCCTCAATACAGTGTGCTAATAGAAATAAAACCAAAATGTAATTCAGACTTTTTTTTTCTTTTTGAGGCTCATGTCCTATCACTCTAGTCTCTAAACAAAAAACCCCCTCCTTCTTTAACAACTAAACATTAACCCTTGCTTATATAATTACATACAAATATTATTTCTACCCTCTCTCTACTGCTTCCAAAAGTCCTTCATGATATAAACCAGATGCTTTCCTTTTAAAGGAAAAAAAGGGGGGAGGGGGCAGTCAGAGAAGAACATGTGGCAACAATTCAAGAAATCTGGTCCAAGTGAATGAAAACCTTTTGAGCAGAATGGATTTTTAAAAATTAAGCAGGCAGGACAAAATTGAAGAGAATCTTAATTAGGAGAACTCAAGATTCAGATTCAAAGTAGGCTGGATTTGCCAACTAAATCTAAAATTTTATATATGTTTCAAATAATCTTGTATTGGAGGTCAGTGATTTCTTACTCTGATAATTCCACACTTATACTGAAGACTGTAATGTCTAATAACCATGCCCCTCATTAGAGGAGGCACTTAATTCACTGGCCCGGCCATGTATGTGTCTCAATTTTAATATCCTACAATAAATGCAAGGAAAAAACACACATTCCTGCTATTCAATACATCATCTTGGCACAAATGCAGCCATTTATATAAAATGATGACTCTATTGGCCTTTCTGATTTAATTACATACATTTCTAACAAAATATATGGGGCAAGACTTTAAGGCTAAAAATCAATACCCCTTCTCAGTTCTTTACTATCTTATTTAAACAAAATGCATTTTAGCAAACACCCCATTTCAGGGGTTTATTATTCATTTTCTACCTAAGAGACACTATGCTTATGACTTTAGTATACAAAAGGTGGCATTTCAAAGGAGGAGAAATGGATTATTCAACAAATGATTTTGGTACAACTGGAGAGCCACTCAGAAAAAAGTGAAATTGGAGGCTTAAATCATTCTTAACTCCACAATAAGTCAGATATAAGTGTAAAAAACAAAAATAAAAAACATTACAGTATTAGAAGAAAATACCTGTGGACTTAGGTCTAAGAATGCCACAAAACCAGGAAATCATAAAATGTAAGATTGATAAATTTGATGACATAAAAATAAAGACTTTCATATGGGAAAAATAAACATATAAAGTCAAAAGCAAACAGAAAACTTGGACATATATTTGCAACTCATATAGCAAAGGGCTAAATTTTTTTAATACATAAAGACAAATCACTAAGAAAACCCCCAACAACCTCACAGAAAAATGAACAAAGGACATGGACAGTTCAAAGAAAATGAAATATAAATGGCTGAAAAAATGATCAACCCTCATAATAAAACAACTGCCATTTAAGTATACTGAGATACAATTTTGCACCTAAAATACTGCTTAAGATCAAAAAGTTTGATGATAGGCTGTGTTGGAGAGGCAGTGGAGAAATAGCCATTCATTGCTTATACTTTCTGATGGGAGTGTTTTGAAGTGTGAGGAAAAAATATCAAGAAACATAAAAGGAGTATAAATTACTACAACCTCTAGGAGGGCAATCTGAAATACTGATCAATATTTAAAAGTTACATACCCTAATCAATAATTCCATCCTAAACATTACCCTATACTCACATTTCTAAACTGTCATGTGTAAAAGTATAATCACTGCAACATTGTTTCTAGTAGTACAAGATATAAAGCAACCTAAGTGCTCATCAATAGAGTACTGTTTCAATAAAGTTTAGTATGATCATAGACTAGAATAGCATGAAGTCCTTACAAAGAATGAAGCAGTCCTATACAAGTTGGCTTTAAAAGATCTCCAAGATATATTATGTGGGGGGGGAAAGACAAAGTGTATATAATATGTATATATTATGTTACTATTTGTAAGGAAAGGGAAAAAAATTACCAATTCCATTTCTAGGACTTTATCCTACAAATACATTAGCAGCATGTGGATTGTGTATGTGTGTGTGTGTGTTTTTTAAAAAATAAGACCAGATTCCTAGCACATGGGCCTCAAAACAAAGAGGTTGAAGTATATTGTTTTGGTTTTATTTCTATACCAAATAGATAGTTTATATATCAAACTGTTACAAAACAATAGCTTTACAGTTCCAAGAAAGTGACTATTAATGTTTCAGAAATGGAATATTTTCCTATAGGCATGCCAAAGGTCTTTCCCAATGGTCCTTTCTAATTCTCAAGTCTTTGAAAGTCTATCCCTGTAGCCAAATTTAGTGGCCATACTGGTATCACTGTCTCCCCTCTTCCTTGCCTTCAAAGGTCAAATCTTTCTTTCCCAGTTCCTTTAGAAATAGATTCTTTTATGTATTTTATGAAAAATTATGTGTTTTAAAACAGGATGTTAAGAAAAAGCAAACATTCTCAGGAATGGACTATAAACCTATTATGCTAAGAACCTCTTACTGTTAAGATCACATTCATTCCTTGGTGAAGTACCAGTCTAACAAAGCAGGGGACAGAATAGAAGAACTGAAGAAAGGAAAGGAATGGAAAGGAATCTCTGATATTTAAGACTCCAATTTCATTATTTTACTTATGGCTAGTTCTAGGTAAAACAGAATTTTATGAACTCTGAATCTACATCCCAATTTATCCTAATCCAGATACTGTCAGGAAGCAGGTCATTGATTCCATCTAGCCTTCCACAGCACACAAATTGAGCTCTAACTTATGGGAAAAGGAAACAGGTGACAATTATCTTGAAAACAGCCAGGAAGTCTGGTTCTAGAGTTGGTGTCTTTAATTAATTACTCTCAAAAGCTCCTCATTAAGAGCTTTTGAGGGACTTCCCCAGTGGCACAGTGGTTAAGAATCTGCCTCCCAATGCAGGGGACACGGGTTCGAATCCGGTCTGGGACAATCCCACATGCCGCAGAGCAACTAAGCCCACGCGCCACAAGTACTCAGCCTGCGCTCTAGAGCCTGCAAGCCATAACTACTGAGCCCGCGTGCCACAACTACTGAAGCCCACGTGCCTAGAGCCCATGCTCTGCAATGAGAAGCCACCATGAGAAGCCCACGCACCGCAACCAAGAGTAGCCACCACTCTCTGCAACCAGAGAAAGCCCGCACACAGCAACGAAGACCCAATGCAGCCAAAAATGAACAAATTTTTTTAAAAAGAGCTTTTGATACTTAAAGGTCTTTTTAGATACCATTATTATTATACAATAGTATTCTTGATTTCTGAAGGGGTAAAAGTTTCAACTTTCTGGAAAACTCACTTTTGAAACACTTCCTAGTCACATGACAAATTAGTTGCTACCCTATTTTCTAGCAGATATTGATTACAAAAAAAAAAATAAGGCACTGCAGGTCTTCAATGGTGTGATCATAAGCCAAACTAAGTGCACTTCATAACGTCCTAAAGGTTCCTTCAATTGTGCCTTCATATGTACCTGTAAGAAACTGAATTACAGACTTTGAACAAATTTTGGCCAATCTAAATTCAAGGAGGCAGAACTTGCCAACGGCAAATGGCCTTGTTGTGAAGCAGATGTAAATGCTAACCACAGCACAAACCTCACAGGCTCTTGGTGAAGGTGTGGCTGGGAAATCTAACATGGGAACTAACAGTCTTCTCTCAACAGTCCTCCTAATCAGCATCTTTGAAGACATAGCAACAGCCTCTGCCATCACAACATTGCTGCAAATCTCTGACACGATATCTGTTTCCTCTTCAGTGTATACTAACACACTAATTTTCACAGTATGAAAATTCTCAGCAAATGTTGACAGTACCACAGAATGACTAATGTATGTAATGTATCACTGTATGAATCTGTGTTTATGAATTTGTGTTCTAATCAGATTTTTCAAATTTGTCAGATACATTTATGAATCCATATGAATATCTTTAAGCAAAAAAATGAACAGTTTGCCACAAGTGCAAAATGAGAGCATTTGTTGGCTTACAGTGTCTATCTACATGCAAAACTAGTTGAAAAGTAAAAATGATTAGATCACTTGAATCATTTTATTTTTTCTCACTGCACTTGGTACATTATTAAACTGTCTAGATGTCTTAATACTGATAATCACAATAATATTAATTTTGATATTTTAAAAAATTACAAAAGCAGTTCTGTTTGAAACACATTTCAACAAGGCAAAAATATGCTGTGTAAAAAGTAAAAGTTCCCATCCCACTCTTCCTTATTTATGAGAATCACTGCCTATAGCTGGGTGCTAGCTAGCCTTCTGACATTTCAAATTTTTAAATAGAAATGAAGAAGTCTAGAAGCATTATAAAGAAATCTTCCTATTATAACGACATGTACTAGTGCTTCTTCTAAAATTGTCATTAACTCTTTTATAGGGAATTTAGAAATACTCAAAGTTCAGGTACCTCTTTTTCCAGTGTCTGGTCTTCTATGAAATACATTCTAGAAAAATTAAAACTCACTGACTTCAAAGTACTGGCTTTATAAGGCTGACTTAGGCCATATGTGTGCCCTATACTTTAGTCAGGAGTTCCATTCCTGGAAAGAGTTTAATTTAAAGGCACTGTGGAAGCTTGCTATTTGAAAGAGTCGTGTTATTAATTCTTTTGTAAAGTGAATAGTTTTCCTATAAAGCACTACTTCCTAATTTATCTTCCCACATGTTGGAGGTTTTAAAAATGAAATACAACTATACAAAGGTTCCTGGCATCCCGAACACAATCCCATAGGCTCTGTAATCAATGTGCAAGCTGTTGATAAAATGTATCTATATCTTCCAGTTGACATGGCTATATTTAGAGATTCTAGATCTGGGCAAAAACCAGGATTCTGCACACAAATACCAACAGAAATAACAGATTCAAGCACAATGATTGAGGCTCAAAATGAGAACAGATCTGTTACGGCCTGCAAACAGAAACTGTAAATTCTATTTCAACACTTTCACACTCTTTTCTATGATAAAGTTTCAAAGCAACAGTTATGAGACTTTTTTTAGGTTGTATTATCTAGAAACAAGGAGCACATTATGTATCCATGAATGCTAAAATCTAGAAAAAGCATTTGGTGTTCTATAGCCTTCCATGAATGCTAAAATCTAGAAAAAGCATTTGGTGTTCTACAACCTTCAGGAGAAAGTGTCTTCATTTAAGTTTATATGAATATATGTAGTATATCATGGTGTAGACTCCATTTACAAAAAACATATATATACATATAAATACTAACACTGAGTCATTTTAGTGGGCAGTAGAGAAATTACCTCGTATTTACATTTCTTTAAGTCAATACTTAAAACATTCTGATTTAAATTTTAATTACTATTTCTCTACTTTCTCCCTTGCCACCTTTTGAATTAAAGCCTTTTAAAGTTTCAAATTTGAGTTAAAGGTGTATTAGTAACTCTCAAATGGTGCCCTATTTGCAGCCACTTAGGAAAAATACAAAATGTTACAATTAAATAGCTCTTTCTGAAGGCCAATTCAGACACAAAAAGGGATAGTTTAATACAAGAGTAAACGCTGTGCATAACGTCATAGAGCTGGCAGTACATACTTATTCTAGGCAACATCATTTTTAACTGACCGAAATATGTTTCTTTTTCTTTCTTTTTTAAAGTAGGAGGCGAAGAGAGTGAGGTTCCCTGAATAATGTGTTTTGACAAGACGCTGAGGAGGAAAAAAATCCACAGGCTGTTCTACCGTGAGACTAGAGTTTGTTAGGTTTCTTCTGGCTTGTGGAGACTTGTACAGAAGACAACGTTATTTACGTTTCGGAGACTTCCATTTAAATGACCGAGGCAGCTGTCCCTCCCAGCCGCAACATTTTCTGCCCGGGGACGACTCTCAGTGGCAACCCCCCCCACCCCGCCAACTGGCCGCCGCTTCACCTGAGGGGCGCGGGCCAGCCTGCGACGCCCGGCCGGGCAGGGCGGCCGTCCGGGCGGTAGCTCCAGGGGCGCCCTCCCCGGGGAGCGTTCTCCGAAGCTGTTAGGGTGCGAGGGCGGAGAAGCGACGCGACCTCCGTGCAGCCCAAGCAGTTGGCCGGGTGCCCGCCCGCCCACTTGCCCGGTCCCTTGCCCTGGTACCTCGTCCTGGCCGCGGCTCCCGCCACACTGCTTGCAGCCCAGCAGCTCCGAGACGGCCAGCGAGGCCGTATACGCCTCGTTCGCGGCTGTGGCCAGGCGCATGTCGGCGTGAGGACAGCTGCGGACGCGCAAGGGAGCCGCGGCGGCGCGGAGGAGGCGAAAGCTGGCCGGGCTGCCTGTCGGCCTCTTCGCTCAGAGGCTGAGCGCCTCAGTCCGTGCTGACGGCTGAGGCAGTGCGGGGCGGGGCGGCGCAAACAAACAAGACACGCGGCCCCGCCCCCTCCGTTACTCCGCCGAGTCGGCGGCCGCGCGCGCCAATGGAGGCTCGCAGCGCCGCGGCACCCCGCCCCCTTGACGCTGAGGAGCGGGCCCTCGCGGGGGGCGGGCTACGCGGCCGGCCGAGAAACAACCTCTAGGGAATGAACTCCCGCGAGGAGCTAATCCTCGGGTCGGAATGGGCTCGGTCCGCCGGGAGGTGTGCGTGCACTGCGGCTGGAAGATGCAGCGCGAGCCGTCGGGTTTCAGTTGAAAGGCAAAAGTGTCCCTGTCCCAGCATCAGCAGCCGAAAGCTTGCCCTCCCTCCACCCTCTCGGGTCCATTTACCTAGAGCCAAACAGCAACCCACCTCTAGGCTGACCCCGACACCACCAGGAGGAATCAAATTCGCTTCACATTTTATGAACTTTTGAAATTTCCCTTTCTTTCCAATAATGCCCAAACAGCGCTGACTGGGCCGCAGAATGAAGAAACAAGTAGGGGACCATGACCCATATTCAATGTAAAATTATTTTGGGTAAGCTATGTAGAAACTATAAATATCACTCTCCTACACAGATAAGCCTTGGTAGCAGATCTCTAAATTTTTTTTCTTCACAAGTATATTCGAAAGCTTTAAAATTTGTTTCCTTATAAGCGCCCTAGGTTCTAAAGAAAGAATCTCTGAAACCTGATGAGGAACGTGAGAAAACAGGTCATAAAGGAACACAAATAACTGACATTGTTGGATCTGGAACACAAATCTCTCAAGTCCTGTGTCAACACTATTTCTTTACAGGGCTCCATTAACTTCTTTTTAAAAAATTAACTCCTAAATTAGGTCTCTTTTTTTGCATGTTTGCCCCGTATTTTCAAAGGCTTACATGCTCAGGTTAAAAAAAAAAAAAGTTGGAACATTCTGATAGAAGGAAACAAGCAGAGTTTAAGTCAATAATACTGACAGACACAGAACCAGGGCTCATAAATGAAAATAAGTTTCAGTCTTAGGAGTGAGGTTACAATGTCTCAGAGAAAACTGAGTTACTCTTTGAGCTCTTAAAGTGTCACATTTTAAAAGTAGCAGGTTAAAAATGGTTACTTTTTATTTATCTTCTCCAGATAAATAAAATGATGTTATATGTTCTCATACACTGCTTTTGTAAATTGCTAAAGCACCCAAAATATTTTTACTGGTCAAGAAAAGCAATTTGAGGTTAATATTGACATAGAAGAAAAGGTTACAGAGACGTCCAAGCTCTCTTCCTCTGAGCACAGCCACAAAAACAAACAGTCTAATCTGATGCCCACTCAGCCACAAACACACAGGCAAAAATAAACCCAGTAAACCATCCAATTTGCAGCAATATGACATACCCTCCAAGATATAAACTGGTTGTAGATGAATAACGTGGAAACATAAATGGACTTGATGTAGGGGTTGTGAGCTATAGAGCTACTTAATGAGGGAAGTATGTGAAAAATGACTGGCTCTAGAAGAGTTGAGCTGTGATTTTATTTTCTGGAAGGAATAAAATAGTGGGGGTTAGCTGTCTAGCGGGGCATAACCTTGTCTGTAACATTAAAATATCATTTACAAAATGGAGAATGTTTACCTTTCTATTTTCTAATGAGGCAAGAAAAAGCATGCATTTATCTAATGCAAAAACGGTTTAAATGCAAATTAGAACTGCAAACTGTGTATACGCATGTGTATATATACATATATGTGTGTATATGTGTGTATGTATATATATGTTCATGTTTAATACTTTGTGCTTGATAAATATTTATTGAAGAAACATGTTGAAATTGAATAGGAAGCTCCAATTAGGATCTTTCTTTTTCTTTCTTTCTCTTTCTCTTCCTTGCTTCCTTCCTTTCTTTTTCTTTTCTTTTTATTTTCTCTCTCTCCCTCCCTCCCTCCTCCTTCTTTGAAAGTTTCAGTTTATTTTGATGCTGCCTTACATAAAAAGAAAAATAATTTTAATATATTCTAATTCAGTCCTTACTGAGACCCTTTCAAGCCATTAAATGTCAAGGTTCCTTTATGGTTTCTATAAAGACTGACTTAAGGTCTTCAAAGAGTACTGATTTTTGCTCTTTTTGATAGAGCAGTAACTGTGAATTAGTCACTCTCTTCTCTAACATAAAAAAGCTGCCTCCAAATAAATCTATTAACCAAGAATTCCAACAACTGTATTGACCTGCAAATATCATTGTGTAGATCTCACTTCTGGAAATGCTTTGTTCCAAATCATTTAATAAAAAGTTTATATTTTCCAAAGATTTCACTACGTGAGTAGGCCAGATGTCCTGAAGGTGCTTCTCCTAATGAATCCCCAGTGCTGAGCATGTAGTAAACCTCCTGAGCACCGATTAGTAATTGCAAAGGACTACATTTTTGATATTTACCACAGGCTATCATTATAGACCAGCAGCTATTTACAAAATCTGCTATTTAAACATTTCCTTTCAACATTTTTTTCTTCGATGAAGAATCCTGACATCTAATCCAAGAAGTAAATCTGAAATATTTCCTTTCCTCTAAAAATGTTTTGGGAATTCCCTGGTGGTCCAGTGGTCAGGACTCCGAGCTTTCACTGCCAAGGGTGTGGGTTCAATATCTGGTCGGGGAACTAAGCTCCCACAAGCAATGAGGCACAGCCAAATAAATAAATATAAAAATAAAAATGTTTTGGTAAACCTACTCAAACTGTATCAAAGTGAGGTTTTTGCATTTGTCATTAGCAGGAATGGTCTCAACTCTAATTTTCTCAAGAAAGAGATGTTACACCCATGTAAAAGAGTGATGTCAAATGACTTGATCTGAGCAGAGAGCTATGTGGCATTGAGAGTCCAGACGTGGCCTGGTGGTTCAAGATGGGCTTCCAGAAGGAAGAGATATCTGAGCTAGGGGCTTAGAGGATTAGTAGAGAGGCCTTGGCAAGAAAATCGGGGGAGTGTTTGGGAGAGTAAAGACAGAGTGCTAAGGCAAAGAAACCAGCATGTGCAAAAGTCCACAGGCAGGGGAAAGACTGAGAGTGGTAGTCCGTTAGGAAAACTGAATAAAGGAAGTTCACTGGGGTCTAGAGCACAGGGTATGGAGAGTAATGGATGAAGTTTAGGTAAAACATAAACAGTAAGAAGGGACCTTGTTTAAGATTCATTAAGGACAATAAATTTCATTCTTAAGAGTAGTGTGGAGTTACTAAAAGTTTTGAAGAGTAGAATGACATCAAATTTGCATTTCAGCTAAGGTTTAGGCAAAACTAGAGGCAGGAAGATGAGCTAGGAAGGCTGCTGAGGCAATTCTGTCAAGGCAAGAGGGTGATATGAAGAACAATGGAAATGAAACAAAGTGTAGGGATAAAGGTGGATTTGTCTCTCCAACATGATAATAAGTTTCTTGAGAAAGGAAATGATGCCTCATACTTTTGTTTTTGAAATTTAGGAGATAAATCTCAACTTATATGCTCTCCTGACTAAATGGCTTCCCTAAATCCATTTGACTTTAAAAAATATAGTCACCTAATGAAAAAGAATATGTATATTTTAATAGAAAGAATACTAATCAGGCCAAAACATATAATCACACTTTCATGGACCACATATTAAATCTTGAATTTTCTCATTAACGAAAGGAATTAAAGTACTATAGATTTGTAGATCTATTCTTTAGAAATTATATTTAATAACTGGTTAGATACACATAGCCATGATTTTAGCCATTAAACCAAAGAACTCCTTTAAGAGGGGGAGTGGGATTTGTTAGATTTATGTGGTTTAAGCATTCTTGAAAAAAATGCCGTATTGTCATTTAAAACATTTTTACTTGGAATGAATGCTGGTTTTTAAGATTACTTCTGCTTACTAATTTTGTCAAGATTTTTCTCCTCTAGCTGATATCTTCCTGTTTTTTTTTTAATATATAGCTTGCCTGCTAAGCACTTTTTTCCTTTCAACATCATGTTTTGGGTATGTTGAGATCCTCCTAGTACTGAACATTAATTTTATATTCTCTTATTTGTCCTCTACTTTTTCACTTCTTCAATTTAATTTTTAGAATTATATTACTTATAAAGGAGCAAGAATGTTGACAAATCTTTGCTATCTTTCTCTCCTTTAGGGTTTCTTCTTTTAGAAATGCACAGTTTTAAACTTCTACATAGGGTTTTAGAAACAGACCATCACTCATATTTGTAAACAAGTAGTATTCCAAATAGTGTCAGTGGTTTTAAATTAGAAAAGCACTTTCCCTCAAAGAATAAGCATGTTAAATCATGGTCAGGTTTTCCAGGCTAATGATAAGACCAATATATCAGACACTAAGAACTTTACACTTATATGGCAGATACAATGATTTCTATTTTACAAATTTGTAAAACAGAAACTCATAAAATATTGGTAACTTGTCCAAGGTTGTAAAAGTAGTCAAATGCAGACTGAGATTAGAACCTAGGTCTGTCTGAATCCAAAGCAGCAGAAGCTGGGCTGCTTCCTTTAATGAATATTTTTAAAATGTCAATAATGGTATGTTAGCTTAAGTTCTTGATTCTGATGGCAAGAAAAGAGGGCAGCAAGAAAGAAAAATGTATCTCCCTTGCTCATACTCAGGGTGAGATCTGGTTTTAAAAAACAGAAAAGAAAAAAGAAATCATGGAATGAGTGGTCTTGGTCTTTGAGAGCTTCTCTCCTCTATTTCTCTACGCCTGTCATTCCTCTCAGTGTCTCCCCAGACCTTTGGTAACTTCATGCTACCCAAAGCTCCCTCAATAGAGTTTACCCAACTTCCTACCTGCTCCTCACATTACCCCTATTCTTCTTAGAATAACTGGTAGGTATTAGGAAGAAAACAGGCTTCTTATACTAACTCATACTTATTATATGAGGGACTGACATCTCATACTAATTTATTTATTTATTTAGTCTGTCTCAATAGAATGTAAGCTCCATAAAATCAGAATGTTTGTCTTTTTTGTTCACTGCTGTATTTCTGATATCTTAGTGCCCAGCACACAGTAGACCCTCAATAAGAGTGTATTGAATGAGTGAACTCCACAGAGATGTTTCCATTAAAAAAAAAAGCTTAACTCAACTGAAAACTTAATAATGAATTTCAAGTTCAATATTCATATAATAAAAGATATGGGCCATCTAGACAAACACTCTTGGAGGCTTTGGGGTCACTATTTAGGCAGACAGGCAGGCTCTGCTTGGGAATCAGCTTGTCCTTTCCAGCTCTACCAAGCAAATTCTGTTTTTCATAGTCTCTTCCCATCTTCCCCTTTGGAACCCCAGATATTCCCAAGCTCCTTTGATTTTTCTGTTCCTGTTTTCCTGCACTACCAAGATAGTGGCTATATAGGTTTGGGCAATGGCACATATGGCTCACTTGTTAAGTCAGGCAGGTACTTACAAGTCAGACACTGCCTGTATACATACCATAGTTTGACAAATTCATGAACATTTTGTAACCAAGTCTGGCTTTAAACACCCTGAGGCTTCTCTAAAGTGAAGTGACCGTAAAGAAAGTGTTGAGATATCAAAGTTAGGTGGGAAAATTCATTCATTACGACTTTTAGAAGCTAATTACTTTTCAGCATTATTGTTGAAGTAAATAAGAAGGAATGGATTTAATCTGGAATAGGATGAGGTTCAAGAAAAAGGTGAGTGTAGTGGGAAACTGAGAGTTAGGTCTTTATCCCATATGTTCTTAGGAGTTACTGAAGGTTTTAAAGAAGGACAAAAAAGAAATACCAACTCAAAAAAAAAAACCAAAAAGGTAATGGAAGATACTTAATGTATGACATGTTCAAGTAGAAAATATTTCTCAGGCCGTGCATATATACTGTATTGTATTTAAAATAGTTTTTGAACATAGGCAGAACACTCTATGACATAAATCACAGCAAGATCCTTTTTGACCCACCTCCTAGAGAAATGGAAATAAAAACAAAAATAAACAAATGGGACCTAATGAAACTTCAAAGCTTTTGCACAGCAAAGGAAACCATAAACAAGACCAAAAGACAACCCTCAGAATGGGAGAAAGTATTTGCAAATGAAGCAACTGACAAAGGATTAATCTCCAAAATATACAAGCAGCTCATGCAGCTCAATATCCAGAAAACCCAATCCAAAAATGGGCAGAAGACCTAAATAGACATTTCTCCAAAGAAGATATACAGATTGCCAACAAACACATGAAAGGATGCTCAACATCACTAATCATTAGAGAAATGCAAATCAAAACCACAATGAGGTATCACCTCACACCGGTCAGAATGGGCATCATCAAAAAATCTACAAACAATAAATGCTGGAGAGGGTGTGGAGAAAAGGGAACCCTCTTACACTGTCGGTGGGAATGTAAATTGACACAGCCACTATGGAGAACAGTATGGAGATTCCTTAAGAAACTAAAAATAGAACTACCATATGACCCAGCAATCCCACTGCTGGGCATATACACTGAGAAAACCATAATTCAAAAAGAGTCATGTACCACAATGTTCACTGCAGCTCTATTTACAATACCCAGGACATGGAACCAACATAAATGTCCATCATCGGATGAATGGATAAAGAAGATGCAGCACATATATAGAATGGAACATTACTCAACCATAAAAGGAAATGAAATTGAGTTATTTGTAGTGAGGTGGATGGACTTAGAGTCTGTCATACAGAGTGAAGTAAGTCAGAAAGAGAAAAACAAATACCATATGCTAACACATATATATGGAATCTAAAAAAAAAAAGAAAATAAATATGTTAAAATAAAATGGTTCTGATGAACCTAGTGGCAGGACAGGAATAAATATGCAGACGTAGAGAATGGACTTGAGGACACGGGGGTGGGGGGTGGGACAAAGTGAGAGAGTAGCATTGACGTATATACACTACCAAATGTAAAATAGATAGCTAGTGGGAAGCAGCCGCATAGCACAGGAAGATCAGCTCAGTGCTTTGTGACCACCTAGAGGGGTGGGAGAGGGAGGATGGGAGAGAGGCTCAAGAGGGAGGGGATATGGGGATATATGCATACATATAGCTGATTCACTTTGTTACACAGCAGAAACTAACACAACAGTGTAAAGCAGATATACTCCAATAAAGATGTTAAAAAAAATAGTTTTTGAGGAGCTGGATTTCATCTGTACCTAAAAACATATGTGAAAATGCTTTTTAAATTCTCAAAATGCTTCTGTTTGTGGGCACAAGGCAATAACTGGTTTTAATATGTAACCTATAATCTTACGTCCAAGGAATATATTGGTCTGGCATAATATAAAAAATTACATTCTCAAAATAGATTAAAATCAAACCTAATATCTTCAACTTATCCTGAGCCCACAGACTTCATGGAACTGAATTCTCACGTGTTTACTTCCTTTATAAAACTGAATTTACCCACAGTTAAAATGTTTAGGCTAAATGCATATTAGTAAGTCATCTGCTTAATCACGTCTGAATTTTGAATGTTTTATTCAAACTAGAGATAATTTTAATTCAAAGAAACAAAATCCTAATGACAATATTCTAAAATCTTTTAATCAAGTTATTTTTTGTTTATACCAGCTATCCTGACCTCCCTATCCATGCCCCCTCACGATGATTAGTACTACCAAGCTGTGAATAGAGTTCAACAATATGTGCTTTTCTAACAGCTCAAAGAACCCCCCACTCAGTTCCTTTGTGATAATCTTTAGTTGTAGGTCCTTTAATCCTTTAAACCACCTTCTTTCTTTGCCTCCTTCTGAGATCTCTTGTTTTTCAAGAGGGTATTAAGTTGTAGATCCTTAACCTCATCACAAAGTACAAGGCCACATCTACAAACTACTTGCATATTACTAAGCATTTTAGAAATTAAATGCCATTCACTGGATTTTCTCATCTGTTCTTCTGCCCTCCAAAATCCTCACTGCACCTCTGTGGGTCATTTTCCCCTCTGCCCAAAGATTGTGGGTACATTCAGGGCACTGTAATTCAACAAATATATTTATTTTCACTTACCACTACTATCTCTCTATTTAGCTAAGAATACTCAAAAAAAGAATGCAACTTTAAAAATTATGTTTTGTTTTGTTTTGTTTTGTTATATGATATTAAGTTTGAACAGAATTCAAGATCATTCATTTGTAGTAATAGAAAATCTGATTTTCCTAATTTTGGGCAATTGAGAAACACTAAAATAGGATTTTATTCAGATATTACAAGTTGGAGAAGGTAGTACTCTTTTTTAACTTGTTATATCTCTAATTTTAAAAGTATGTTTCGGCATAGGTTTATGTATGGATGTCAGTGCTATTATTTTACCAATTAACAGAAATCTTAATAATACGTAAACCCTTCAGTCATTCATTATTTATAAATATTTACTGAATGCCAATTATATGCACTTAATTTCTTAAATCCTATGAACAAGCAGAAACATCTTAATTTGAGATTGGACATCTATTTTATTGAGACTCAAACCTCACATAAGTCATACAGATTGGCAAATAGATTGGGATTCTGTCAGGGATCATTAAATAGGGAGTCATCTACTAATGTCCAACTCTGAGAAAAAAAACAAAACAACAAACAAATAAGAAGACAAAAACAAAACCCCAGAAGGTATGGCAATCTCTTAACAACCCTTCTAGTTTTAGTCCTCTCAAATTTAAAATGAAGGGCAAATGAACTTCATGATCTCTCATACTTTACTTCAGCTCTAAAGTTCTACTCTGTTAATACAATTCCTGATTTTATCAAGAATTAATATGCTTTACGCTAACCGGAACCTGGCTTCCTCCTACACCAGGCTTCTTTGTACATTACCAGTGATTTCAGAATTGTATTTCTTACAAGTACTTTAGAGGTATTATGAAATATTATATTTGAGCTTTCTTTTTCAAGGTAACCTACAAACATCTATAAACAGTAAATACATTGGAAACCACCAAAATAATAATTTAGATACTGGAGTAAATAAAGCTTCTTCCACCATCTCTGTGAGTATATGTTTGAACATTCTTGTAAATTTGTCAGTGGCGAGGAAGGGTATAGTTTGTGTGTTCTGGCCTTCTAAAAAATTCATGCCTGCCTGCATCTGCTTGAGTAAAACTATAGTAGTAAGTGGGCTGCTACAGCATGTAGGTACTTTGCTGTGTCAGTCCAGATTTCTCTGATATTATGAATACAAGAAAATACAGAAATACTGTAACTATAATCCATAACCCCTTTATTTCAAGTTTGTTTAAAACATAAGCTCATTGTTCTCACTAATTGGCTTGATAAATAATTTAACTTTACTTATTCGAACTTTAAAGAGATCATTTATTAATAAAACACCAGTTTTAGATATTGTATATAAATCAGAATTCTGGTAATACTGTTTCACTAAAGACTATGTGGACAAAAAAAAATCAGTAACACATTTGAACATCACTGTTTTATATACATGCCACATCTCCTGATCTGTACACTAGAACTCCCAGTAGGTTTGGAGAATCCATGCTAGTCTGTAGCTCCCTATGTTGTTCATCCAAGGCTTGAGTCAGGCTTTAAGGCTCAGAGAATGTTCCCAGGATTTCTGCTGGTTCTAAAAGAGTGCCGGGGAAATCTAATTCAAAGTCTCATTCCCATCAAGGCCAAATAGAGCCTTAGAGAAAAGGCTCTTGGAATCACAACAGTTCAATTATGGTTTACTGAATTACAAACCAAACTTGGCTTCCAGTAGAACTTTTATTTAGGCTGTCCCGGATTTGGTCTATAACTGAAAGGACCGTCAATCCTTCTAGCCTTTCTCCAGAAAACATGAATAAAGTCAATCTCATCCTTCAGTGACATACATGCCAATATGATCAATAATAGCTTTTATCCTAAAACACAAAAAGGTGACCTAATAAATTCTTCAGTGATGCACTTTGGAATTGTTATTAACAATAAGGATATTATTGATATCCAAATAATCTTTTGTGTTTGTAATAGGCAGGTCTTTAAATAATGTATTTGCTCTTTACAATTAGAACGTGCTTTAAATGTCAGAAAATTCAACTTTCAAGTATTCAACCAGATTAAAAAAAGAACAAACCACTGTACTCTAATTTGTGCATTACAAATGTACAATTAAAATCTTAAAACCTTAAAATACTGCACTCTAAATTTACAAATTGATGGGTTAAAAAAAATCTAAACTTCAAAAGATAGCAGACAAAAGTATGTGGATCGGAGAAAGAGCAAAGCAGAGTCAAAAGCAGCAGGATACAGTTCAAATAGGTCACATTCAACTTTTGACTTTCCCAAAGAACAAAAAACAAGCTTAGCAACAGTTTTCAGCCAATCAGAAAGCAGACAAACAGGTAAGGACTCAACCGATCCAGATACCAATGCAGTCCAACCTTCAGTGTTTTTTTTGTTGTTGTTTTTTGCTTTTATTAAAAAAAATTATATAGTGTCAGAGCAGAGCACAAGTTATAAAACAGGATAGACTGTCCTGGGTTAAAGAAAGATAAAATCTCTTCACCAACCCTAAACAAAATATATCAGATTTTAGTAATGTAGTGATAATTTTGTTTACATCCTTATTGTGCCAGATCCTGTATAAAGTTATCTTTAAAATATTTGGGTATTTGTAATAATATATAGAATTTTGCGGGAAATTTTCTTTCTTGTCTGTGCATAGAGGATAAGCGTAGGAAGATGTATAAGATTCTTCTCTTCTTAAATTACCTAATACTCAATTTCTAAAATTCACGGGGGATTGGTGGGGGGGACCCAATAAGAAAATGCTACAGTGCGAATCCAAAAAATGTAAATATGATTTAAAACAACCACATACAAATACAACCTTCAAAACAAGCAAACAACAAATTGTACAGTGCCATTCTATGTAATTTTCCCTCCTTATTTCTATCACTCAATACATATTCTTGAGAGAAGAAAGTTTTCTGAGGATTTAGAAGGGATTTTCAAAGAGTTACAGATTTCATCACTGTAATGTTTAGTGCAAACCTCAGTATTTGCTCAAATTGACAGTGTTACTTGCAATAGAGACACAAAAACACTGTGAAACAATAGTTAATAATTTTCTTCATTCTGCTTTTGGCTTGCCAAATTTATAAAGTATTCTAAAGCAGTTTCTAATATTTTCTGTAAAAATCTTCAAGAACCACCTTTTGTTTTTTCTTCAAGTAATGCTTAAATCATTTGCTAGTTTTAGTTCCCTAAAAAAAAATTACTTTAAGCAGATCAGCTTGACTTGCCATATCATCAATTATATACTGAACTTACCATGCACTAAAAAACATAAGAGATTTGCTACTGATACTGTAGGGTGCTGTCAAAAATGTATATATGTATACTTCCTCTCAATATTTCATTGTATTCTATACATCCCTAGGAAGGTAGGGGGAAATTAAACAAATATTTGGAGACTAACTCTAGCTTTTATTTATTGGTGATATCCTTACCTCATCCTTTTCCTCTATCCTCAAATGTCACAGATAACTAAGCTATGCTGTGTCAAGAAAAAAAAGTATTTTCAATACATCATTTGGGAAAGAGACACTCTACATCAAGCTCGTATTTTCCTTGGTCTCTTAAGCCTTAATAATTTAAAACAGTATCCATCCAAATATTACTGAAAGTTTCATCAATTACTTAACACTTATGTATCTATACACCAGGGATTGGTTGTGTATGTTTCTGTTAAATTCATGAATCTCTATATGTATGGATATATTGGGCCTATTTATTCAGTATTCATTCAACCAATATTAATTAGGCATCTACTATCAGCCAGACATTTTTTTCCTTCCCAGTCTACCTTCTTTAAAAACAATATCCATACCTTCTTCCTTTCTCCACCTTCTTATAATTTCCTTATAAGATCCACCTACTGTAGTCTTTTTGCTCCTAAAGGGACACTTGGACTGAGAAATGCCTTAAACTGCAAAGGCAAAGAGGTACAAAGGGCTTGGAAAGCAGGATTCTGTGTTATACAAAACACCTGATTGTTATCGTGGCACTTAGGTAACTGACTCCCGGTTGATGGAGAGCTTCAAAACCAGTAACTCAGAGTTTTAGTCAAAGATTTTTTTTTTTTTTTTTTTTTACCCGGACCGGGGCACAAACCCGTGTCCCCTGCATCGGCAGGTGGACTTTCAACCACTGCGCCACCAGGGAAGGCCAGATTTTTAGTCTAAGATTTGATTTGACTTTTAGTCTAAGATTTGAAGTAGATAGATGCTACACTTCATGGTTGCAGATTTGGTAATATTAACAGCATAGCTAACACATATTTTAGTTAGTATGTGTCAGGTACTCTTCTAAATGCTTTACATGTTTGAACTCTTAACCCTTATAATAACCCTATAGGTAGATGCTATCTTCATTTCAGAAATGGGAAACTGTGAGACAGAGAGGTTAAATACCTAAGGTCACATAGCAAGGGGCTTGAGCAAAGGTTAGAACTTAAGCCTGTCCGACTCCAAAGGCATGTTCTTTCTACTATACCATGATGTTGTCTGATAGTTTCCTTTCCACTGTTACTATTCCAGTGATTGTATGTCCATTAGGAAAGCGGCCAAGGGACCATGAACTTTTCTCTTCATCCCTCCCTATCTTCCCCTGTACTGTTTTCCCTAAATCTCTTTTGTATAATTGACTGTTCACCCCACCCTCTGTGACCACCCAAGTCATTAGAACATCATCCCTTTCTAGGAAGTCCAGACTGACTCCCCACTGAGCCAACTGCCAGAATAAGAATGCTCCATAACATCTAGAAAACATTATAACACTTTATGTAAAAGAGAAAAATGAAAACATAAATGAAGACAAACTGGCACACAATCATTAGAGTCACTTTAACAGACTTAAAACGTAAGAAAATATGGTAATTTTTCTTAGTTGTTAAATACTGTATTTGTTAACAGTATTTGTTAACAACTAATACTTAGTTGTTAAATACTGTGTATTGCCTACACACACACACACAATAAGTAGAATTCAGAGTGATTTGGTAGGATTAAATCTAATGATTATTTACACACACACCCCTTAAAATGTTTTCTTTCACATTTGAAAATCAGTAATTTTCGACAAAATAGGTGATTATTATACACTATTTATATAGTAATATCTCATTATACCTGAATTGACTCGTTTGACAATCTCAAAAAAAGAATCTAGAACAAGTAAGAAAAAATAAGTTAAATAGATGGTACAGGGTATATATACCAAAGAATATGTACTGTACTCAGAGGAAAACCTTTGGTTTACCTCTCTTAGACACAATTTACTTTTATTTTGTATAAAATTACAAAAAGCTTGTTTATTGAGTTTCTAATTCTACAGTAATTTAGAAGGAAGTAGGGACTACTACTGTTTACACTGACAGAGAAAGAATGATAGTCAACCATTTGATCACAAGGAAAGAGTCAGAAAAATTCTAAAAAAGCAGAAATAAGAACTTGGATAGTACAGTTGTAGGCCATTTACTAAAAGTGTACAGCTTTTTTTAAGATTTTTTTTTTTATGTGGACCATTTTTAAAGTCTTTATTGGGTTTGTTACAATATTGCTTCTGTTTTATGTTTTGGTTTCTTGGCCATGAGGCATGTGGGATTTTAGCTCCCAAACCAGGGATCAAACTTGCACCCCCTGCATTGGAAGGTGTAGTCTTAATCACTGGAATGCCAGGTTAAGTCCCCTAAAAGTGTACTTTGATGTAATAAGCCTTAAGGAGCTCTGACAGCACCACTCTCTGACAGATTAGGGTAATAGCTAACCTCCATAATAATGATTCTTACTCATGTTGTAAAAAACACCTACAAATATTTCTATAAGAAATATAATTTAAAAGGTATGGCTAAACCGGCAAAGTAACAGCAATCCTCATAAGTCAAAAATGGCCAATAGGAGGAATCCAAGGAGGTAGGGATTACTGATCCTGGTAGCTATGAATCCCCAGTAACCTAGAGCAGCAGCATAGGGAACAGATGACAAAGCCTAGGACTTGGGAAACTGGGGGATGCCAAACCCCAAAAGGCTAAACTATCATTGAAAGCATTAACTAGGAAAAACACCCCATCTACAAAAGGAGGTAAAAAATTTGCCTGTTTCAACTTTTGCTCTTGGTAGAAGGGGTAAAACCTCCTCTGAAAATTTATAAGCACAAAGTGGCTCACATATGAGGAGCTGGGGCCTTAAATCCCTTTATCTACCTGATCTTAAAAGAAACAATCAAAAAACAAGGCAAGGATTCAGTTAAAGTGGGTTGGTTATGTCCCCCAGGCTCCAGTCAGAAATACAGATTATCTCTGAAGGAGATAAAATTCTGATGAATGTGAGCTTACAATAATAAAACATACCATGAAAAAAAGCACCATTAGTGAGGTCTGAAGAAACAATAATCACCTAAGACCTGCAAGACTTCAGGTGTTAGAATTATAGATGCAGACTACCAGTTTAATATGTTTCTTAACTTTTTAAAGGAAATTGAAAGTATGGATGAGGAACAAGAAACCATCAAAAAATAACCATATTTAAAAATGAATCCAATACAGACTTTATAATAATTGGAACAAAATTCAATAGATAAACAGTGTATTCAGCATAGATGAGGAGAAAATTATTAATAAACTAGAAAGTAAATCTGAAGAAATAATCCAGAATGTAGCACATAATACAAAGAGATGGAAAATATGGAAGAAGAAATAAAAAACATGGAGGATGGAATAGAAGGTCTAATATATATCTAATTGGAGTTCTTGAAGGAGAAAGGCAATATTATAAGAGATGATGGCTGAGAATTTTCCAGAACTGATTAAAGACACCAATCCTCATTTCCAGGAAGCACAATGAATCCCATACAGAATAACTGAAAGGAAATATATACCTTGACATAGAGTAAAACTGAAAAATTCCAAGAAAAAGGGAAGATCTTAAAGGTTATCCAAGAGAAAAGTCAGATTACCTACAAAGGAAAAACTAAACTGACAGTCTAATTTTTAACAATGGAAGCCAGAAGATCTGGGGGAATAATATCTTTGAAGCACTGAGAGAAAATGGCCTTTCTTGAATTGTACTAATATATGAAACTATCTTTTAAGAAAGTGAATGCAAGAAACACATTTTAAGAGAGAAAAAGTAAGAGTCTACACCAATATATCCTCACTGAAGTAGCTTCAGTTCAGGAAGAAGCAAAATGATCCCAGTAAGGAAGTGGAAAAAATGCTACATGTCAACAAAGAAAAGGTTCTTTGTACTTAAGATTTTCAATTCATGTGTAAAATTCTCATCTAAGTAGGACAGTACATTCCCTAAGGATCTTAGATAGGTTTGTATTGAACATATGTTTCCATTTTACTTTCTTAGAGTGGAATGGCCAGCTCATATAACAAGCATAGGTTTAACTTTCTAAGGAACTGCCAAACTGTTTTCCATAGTGGTTGAACCATTTTTACATTACTGCCAGCAGTGTATGAGAGTTCCAGTGGCTTTACATCTTCACCAACTCTTAGCATAGTCAATATTTTTCATTTCAGTCAATCTAATGGGTGTAGTGCAGCGGTTCTTAACTGGGGGTGATTTTGCCCCGTTAGAGTCATTTGACAATGTCTGGATACATTTTTGGTTTTCACAACTGGTAGGTAAGTCAGTTGCCACTGACACGTACCTGGTAGAGGCTAGGGATTCTGCCAAACATCCTAAAACATACAGGGCAGCCCCTCACAACAAAGAAATACTTGGTCCAAAATGTCAAGTGCTGAAATTGAGAAGCCCTTGTGTAGTAATAATGCATTGTGGTTTTAATTTGCATATCTTGGATAACTATCAATATTGAACATTTTTTAATGTGCTTATTGGTCATTTATATATCTTCATTCATGAAGTGACAATTCAAATCTTCTGTTAATTTTTTTTTTAATTGGGCTGGTTGTCTTCTTGCTACTGAGTTGAAAGTGTTCTTTATTCTGAATACAAGACTTTGCCTGATATATGTGTTGCAAATATTTTCTTCTAGTCTATGTCTTGTTCTGATGATTTTCTGCTACATTAACTTCAGACAGCAAAAAATAAAGTCATCTTTCTTCCAGAGATGAGAGCAGGTAGATATTGAAGACAGGGTTAAAAGTTTTTCTTTGGTATCCCTGGGTCATAAAAAAGCACTTCTTAAAAAGCAATATTAGTTGATGCCACATGGAAAACTGGGCTGCACATACCATAGAGACAAAGAGAATCCAATACTTAAAAATGATTCCCCCAATCCTAGGATCTGGCAAAAAACAAAGACTGGGCCATGTAAGCAGTGTGTTGAACAAAGAGGTACTTTTAAAAAGTCCCCAAACTATGCTTATTTGTATCAGAAAATAATAGTACCACCTAAACATGCCAAAAAATCTGCAGATGAAGAAATGAAAAAATGGTACTGGAATCACACACTGGTGCCTATCGGTGACATGAGAGAAGGTATCTTTGAACTGGGTTTGAAGATTACCTTGAAAAATGTACATTAACTGTCTCATGTACATTTAGAGTCTAAACTGTTCACTTGATAATCGTCTAAAATTCTTACAGTTTCAAGACTACTCTGAAATAGAGATTTAGTGTATGAAAATGATTTTAGGATACTTTCTATCCTCTCTGCTTAAGAAAATTATTTATTATAGAACATTTGCAATAATGTAAGCAGTAAATGGGGAACCAAAGTAGCAAAAATGGTCCTGAGTTCTATAAGGAATTTCAGAGAGCTACTATTTCTAAAGATTATAGAGCTCCGTGCCCTAGATTTCTTCCCTAGCTGTTGATGACTAAAGACACTATTAGGAACAATGGAAACCATGGTTTAAAACACAGTAATTGTACCAAAAAGGTGGTCTCCAGACTAAATGCACTTGATTCATGGCAATTTTACTTTTCAGAACAATTCTTATGAGTAGCAGGGATGATTTTGCTTTATTAAATATTTTTCTTGAGTGTGAATTATTGCCTAAAATGCCATGAATACTGATTTTTTTTTTTTTTTTTTTTTTTTTGCGGTACACGGGCCTCTCACTGTCGTGGCCTCTCCCGTTGCGGAGCACAGGCTCCAGATGCGCAGGCTCAGCGGCCATGGCTCACGGGCCCAGCCGCTCCGCGGCACGTGGGATCTTCCCGGACCGGGGCACGAACCCGTGTCCCCTGCATCGGCAGGCGGACTCTCAACCACTGTGCCACCAGGGAAGCTCTGAATTTTAAATGTTGCCATTTTTTCTACCACTTCCCCTCCCCCGTAAACACTCCTTTTCCCCAATAACAAGCAGATTTGTCTACTCTCTGCTTTTCTTAGTAAGGAAGGAAATGTTCATTATTTTCCTATATAAATTTGCATTCAATTAAAGTCTATTTTCCTGAGCTTCTTCAACCTCCTCAGTAAAGTTCTTAGATACAGTCAAAGACTGACAAATAATGTAAGTTCTTAGATAGTAAGGTAACCAACAACAGTATGTTGGGACCCTTCTTTCCCCCTAGTATAAGTGGTAGGTAATAATTAATAAAATGGCCTTTTAACTTGGTCATAGCTTTCCCTGACACTTGGGATTAGAGGCATGTGTCAAGCAGGGAAATGAGGTGACTGAGCTTTGATTTTAGAAGATTAGGAGAAACTTCTAGGATGGTCTGAATTGTGGGGAGAAGCTAAGGGGAGGTAGACTTTAAGACAGTGTAATGGTCTAGTTAAGGGGTAACTGGATGTATGCCAGAGTGATGAGAGTAGAAATAGAATGCAGGAGACATATTCTGTAAAGTCAAGAAGGCAGAATCTTAAAATTTGATTACGAATGCCTTAAACTTATCAGTAAGGAAAATAATGAGTTGAGGTGATACCTGAATCCTCACTGCTAATGTGAGATGAATTTTTGAGTGGGTAAAGGTTGCTCCTAAGGTGACCTCCCCCCCCAGCAAATTGATTATGAATTAGAAGAAAATTTATTTCCCAAGAAGCCTTTTGCTTCTTTCCACTTTGTATCTAAACAAATACTGTATAAGGCAAAGGTGGTGTTGTCAAAGATGGTTTTGATGAGATGCTTATGGATAAGATACTGAGGTTGCTTTTATTTGTTGTGACTGTTCACTTATGGACAGATGCCTCCAGCTGTTTTTATTCCATAATGTCCCTCTGCAATTATCTTTAGAGCTTAAAGTAGTATGATTAAGTGAAAAGAATCAGTACTTAAAATGAGAAGATCCTTTTCTATGTGGATACAAGGTAACAATCAGATAGATTATACTATTAAACATTTATAAAGAAGCAGCAGTAAAGTATAATGACTAGAAGCATTGGCATTAGAGTCCAACGACACTGGGTTCCAAGGAAAAATTAAATCTCTTTTAGCCTTGATGTCCTCACCTGTATAATGTGAATGATAATATAGTGACCTTAGAAGGCCAGAGGATTACACGAAATCACACAGTGACTGGAATAATAAGTGGTCAGTAACTATTAGCTCTGAGAGCTACACAGTAAGAGCTACAATACATCGAACCAGCAGTTCTGTCTTATTTAAAATATAAATTAAATAACTCTTTAGCACAGCGTTTGTGAAATACTCAAATTTTACTCATCCTTTTGGTGTGTGGGGCTTGAACAATGTGCATTTAAGATTAAAATTATTAGGTATCAATGTACTTTTTTAAATTTAGTATTTGTAATGCTGTTTCTTCTAATTACAATGTTTACTAAGTATCTTCAAATAATTTAATATCAAGCACAACCTAGCCTCAACTATTTTACACATTAAAAGAGAATCTGTATTTTAAAAACAATACAATATTGAGTGTTTTCTATAACAATTCTTTGTCTACCTTTTATTATTGATATTTTTCCAAGAAAATCCATTGGTCAATATGGTAGAGATGGCTAGTTGTCCCTAGTGCTGATTCTCTGCTTCTTCTATGGTTAATAAAACCCCAAATCTTTAGTTGGGTATATTGCCACTCAGAAAAAAGATAAATTATCCAGCTTTCCTTGCATCTAGGTGTGACCAAGTTGGTAAGCTTTGGCCAATGTGATTATAAAGGGTAATGGAGTGTGCATAATAAATGTCACTAAAGTGAGGAAGCATATGCTTATTCTCCTAGTAAATTCTTCTTCTATCTGGAATGCGGATGTGATTCTGGAGCTACAGTGGCCATCTTGGATATCTATCTTAGAGATGAAGCCACATCTTGAGGCTGCTGGAAAAACACGGAAGGATTTGGGCACCTGATGATTACATGGAGCTTCTGAAGCAGTCCTGGACTGCCTTCATTTACATGAGAAAGAAAGAAACTGTCCTGTATAAGAATTATTATTATTATTTTTAAGAATTCTTATATTGAAAAAAAAAATAATTCTTATATTGGATTCTCTGAACTGGCAGCCTAATGTAATCCAATCCTAAAAAATACAGACAAAATGAAAGCCAAAATTTAAGCTCACTTGTTTTCTTAATAAGTTTGTTCTCAACTTATACATGCCTGGTCTTTTTATGTCCCCTTTCTTCTTATTCCTACTGTAAACTCCTGGACACCTGTAGACATTACCTTTGATTCATTTCAATGGTGTTAAGGGAGGGAGGGAGAGGGGGGTGAATTCATTCAGCTGCTCCACCACTACCACAGTTATATTCCTAACCTATTCTTTAGTCTACCCCCACCCACTCTAGAGTCTATTTTGCTCTTCATCCTAGAATTTCAACTCCATAAAAGAACTGTCCTCAAAAACAGCATTTATTTGTTCATTACCCACTCAACATATTTTGAGTGCCTACTGTATTCTGTTAGTTGATGAATAAAACAGACCCTGACTTCAGAGAGCTAAGTCAGGCAATATTTTAAAATGCAGATTGAACTGTGTTCTATTATTTGTGTACTACACCTCTATAGTCCCAAATTTTACTAAAGGATCAAAGTGAAAGTAAGTGAATGTAAAAGATTGGGAGAAAACAGATATATGGAGAGGGAGCAGGAAATAAGGAGGTGTGGAGGAGGACTCTCAGGGACAAAGGCAAGATGTAACCGTATAGCAAAGGAAGGAGGGAGAAGGGAAAGGAACACACATTCAATAAATTTTACTGGGCTTCATATATCCTTAAAACCTTTTTCATGTGTTAGTGATTAATAGGGACACTTATTGTTAAACTTCTGGAACCTTTAGAGAATAGCAACCGCCCTCCTTATTATTATATCTGCTGTTTGCATTGCTAGAAGCAAAGACCTTCACAAACCCTCAGAAAGCTCCCCACTATTCCTTCCCAATCCCAGCGCCTATTTAGAACTTCTACCCCTTCTCACCTCTTACTGGAACCTTCTTCTACCAGTGTCGCCTGAGGAAGGAGGTGATTCAGTAGAATGGGGGGGCAGTGTTGTTGAAATCCCCAATCAAAATTTAGGTTAAATTTTCTCACACAAACACTGCTAAAATAGAATATAACCATCATTTTTGCTACTAACTTTATTGTTTGGCAATAGAGCACTTAAAATTGGCTTTTATGGGTTGTTTTTAGGATTTGCCAGAGTGAGAAAATAAGTTCTAAGTTTCAAATAATTAATATGAATTTTAACTTTGGATTGTCATCCCACTGTGAGACACAGAAAACCTGAAAATCATTCTTTGCCTAAAATGTAAAGATGGTGCTATTGCTGGCCACATGGCTCCAGAAGAATGAAAAAACAAAAACAAAACACCCAAACAATTCAGCTACTGATGTTGGGATTTTGGTGCCTTTCTGTTGTTGTTGCTTTTATCTTAGATGAGGGAAAATGTATTTATTAAATACTACTAAACAAGTCTGTGACATTTAGTTCTTTTTTTTTTTTGCGGTACGCGGGCCTCTCACTGCTGTGGCCTCTCCCGTTGCAGAGCACAGGCTCCGGACGCACAGGCTCAGTGGCCATGGCTCACGGGCCTAGCCGCTCCGTGGCATGTGGGATCCTCTAGGACGGGGGCACGAACCCATGTCCCCTGCATCGGCAGGCGGACTCTCAACCACTTGCACCACCAGGGAAGCCCATGACATTTAGTTCTTAATACTCTATAATATGACATTATGAAAAAATTTTTTCTTAGATTGTGGTTTTAACACTTCACAAGTAGTTTCTTTTCCTGTTAACTTTTCAGACAACTCTGCTTAAGCTTGAGTTAAATACCTGGAGGAAGTGCTACCACAATTTTAGCTTTCTTGTTTCTAGTTGAGCAGTATTATTCTCAGTATTTCTCCACTAGGAAAGTATCATATGTTTACTTTCTAGCCTAATAAAACTGCTCTAACCTAATAAAAATTTTTGTAGTATATAAAAATTAATATGAAATAATTATGGTAAAATAAACAATTATAAATCTGAAACAGAGAAAAACAGGAACACTGTCCCACCAGTACTAGCAAAAAGGCTTATAGGATGCTTAAAAACTTTCTTTGGCTTTTGTTTAGCACCTGAGTCAGGAAACTCAGGGTCCCTTGTCTTTTTCTACAGGGTCCCTGTCCATAACATGCAGCCAAAACATAACACTTGTTATATTCCTGATACAGCATAAAAAAGCAAGAAAACATTCTAAGTAGTAAAGACAGTCTTTTCCTCCCCCATGGACCATAAGTCCAGAAAAACAAGTTACCTCATTTATAAACCATGCTATTTAAGACTCTGTGATGCAACAATATTGCACTATTCTTTTCTATAAAAATGCATTCTTCCAATTAAAATCTTAGCTCAAATGTTGGCCAGCAAAGTCCTAAAAATCTAGTTTTTTCCCTCTTATTCTATCAAATTGGATTTAGGGAACAGAAAAAAGTATGTTTTTATTTCACACAGTAAACATCATTAGGCTCTAGAAACTATACATCTCTACTAATTGGTATCTTTGCATAGCAGTAGTTATGGCAACCTTAATTCATGGGGATGACTTTGAAGTACTGCAAGATATTAAAATCCCCTCTGATTAAACAACGCAATTATGTCTCCAGCATCTAGTCCACATCTGAAATAATAATCATAGATTTCAGAGCTAAAATAATTATAAAATAAACTGAGTGAAGCTAGAATTGCAATTTGGAGAGTGTCTAAATACAAATACTTTCTATAAATGAAAAAATTGAGAACCAGAGGTGAAATACACAGTTTTAATGTTGATGTATTTATCATATTATAGTGTTGAGAAACTTGGAAATCTGTGTGTAAAATCAGGGCTGGTCTTAGGATTTGATAGAGTAAATGGCTGCTTACTTGGTGTAATTTTAGAAGTGCTATTACCAAAAAAAAAACACATAAAAATGTGTCACCCAAATTTTCCCTCAGAGATGGAAATAGTAAAATGATACCTAGTTGTCTTTCTTTTACATATTTAGTTGAGGTTTAATAATGCCTATAATTCTATAAGCAGATTAATTCCATTATTTTCTGTTAAAATGCAAATATAAAACTCATATAAATAAGAAAAAACTCAAACTACATAATGGATTCAAACCTTACATAGGCATGTAAGGTGAAAACCATGTAGATAAAATTATCCTTGAAAATCTCTTTTGAAGGTACCAGACTGAAGACAGTACACTTCTTAATAAGTCCAAAGCAGACATTTTGTCCCTCAGTATTAGAGCTGATGACTGTTTATTTGGTTCAACACCAGATGGAGTCATTGGCTTGTGTTTAAGAGGCTTGTATAAAAAAGCCTTGTGTAAAAAAAAAAAAAAAAAAAAAAAATCTTTTAACACTTGAAATACCCTCAGAATGGTGAGACGCTCACTCTATGAGAAGTGATCAGGAACTCAGACCAATGGAGAACATAGCAGATTTCTGTTTCTTATTTTACACTCACTCAGGGGCATATGCTCATTGAGTATAATGTTAGGCAGAATTGCCTATGATATTTATATTAAAAATACATTCTGCCTCACACTGAAAATTCTTTTGATGAACAAGAATAGTTACATTTGCATAAGTTAAATGTATGAGTGATGTAATTCCATTGTAGGGGTCAGTTTTTCCTTAAGACCAGGTTTTGATGGCCTATTAGGGCAGTAGAGAAAAGAACAGGTTCTGTGTCTGTGAACAAGGAAAGATCCCATGCGGGGGGGGAAAGACCATGGTCAAAGATAAATTTTGCCTACTGCACAAATTTGTTTAGAGTATAGATATGCATATGCTGCATAAAACCTTTAAGTCACAATACCCCACTAACCATAATATCCCACATTCTCAAACATGACAGATAACTGAGAATTTACTATAATTTCCCTTCACTTTTGCAAATAGTAACTATTAGTGTGAAAGTATCATCTTTATATTTTACTGTTTTCAGTTCAAGATGAGGCTCAATTTTAAAAAGTTAACTTGGAGGTGAGAACATCAAATTCATAAAACACAGTGTTGTCTTGTGGCTTTTCTACTAAGTACTGCCAGCAAGTGCTGGCTTCTTTATCTAGCTAAGCACTGCTTAAGTGTCTAAAGTGGGAGGGGTCATAGCCCTATCACTAGTAGTAAAAATCCTAAGTTACTAAATTATATAGAGACAATTTACATGTACAGAGTCTAAACTGGTTGACCCAAATAGCAAAATGAAGTTGACAGAAATGGTAACAAGTATTTTCATGAATTTACAAACTAAGTTTCTATTAAGAGTTCTTTTGGCTACAAATTCAGTTTTTCAAGAAACTTGTTGATAGTCCTCTTTCTCCTAACTAGAGTATTGTTCATGTAGAAAATACATTAGTCAAGTGAATTATTGTGGCCTCAAATCTGAAAAGGTAACAGGGATGGAAGAGGGGAGAAAGCACATAGAAGGGGGTTATTTCGTGGCCACACACTGACTGTACCATGACTGTGGCTGGTATTTCACAAATGTGTGTGTACCACCAGCCCAATGGAGTTCTTTGGGAGAATACAGATGGCTGAGCTCACTTGGGAACCATGACTGGGAAAACAGCTAACTGGAAATACATGGCCAATTGATACGAGGTGTTATCTTCAGCATGAAAACCCCACTTATGGGAAGAGAGATTATTATTTGAATTGCTAGTCTTCAGCTATATATAGCACTAATGAAAATTATTTAAGCAACAACAGCAACTCCCCCTTTCTCAAAGGAAATAATTTAAGTTGGCAGGTTTCTTATTTATATGATATCAACTTTCTATTATATTTAAATATACTTCTTTAATTGATTAGCACAAAAGTATCAAACTGAAGGTTTTTTGGGGTGGTGATGAGAACTGAGAAAGGACGAAAGGGTTGAGTTTAATTAATGTTCAGACTTCTGATTTCTCTGTCAACTTAGTTGTTAAATGTGGGAAAGTTATTATTTATCATTTTCGTAGTGCTACTCTACATGTAAACATTTGTCCAAGGACTCTTGAGGCAACTCCAGCAAATTACATCAGGTGTTTTGCTACAATAATTAAATTAAAACAGGAGTTCTTGGTATCACTTCCTTGATTTTATTTTAGCTTCTTAAAAACAAGTGAAGTGTTAACCATCTATATGACAAACTAGTTTAAGTTTTTTTAAACAACATATTCTCAGTTTGCAGAGTGTTCATCATTTTAAATTGAAACATAAAAATAGCAGACAACATTTCACCATTTCTTCTCTCCAAGGACAACCCAGCATTTACCTGTACAAGTACCTGTGGCACTAACAAGTAACTAATGAGCCAAAGGAGGGATTTTGAGGGCAATGAAGAAGTGGTAGAAGTTTCTATAACATGAGGAATCAAGGTTCAATCACAAAAATTCCTCATGTCATGGGAAAACAACAAGGCCCATGATCAATATGTGAATAATACAGAATATTTTAATGATGTAGCACTGATTAGTTCAGAATTGATTACTTAACTAAGAATCCTGGGATCTCTTCTCTCTTAAACCATGTCATAATTCTTGAACTATTTAAAAATTTCATAACAAAATATTCCAACACAGCATTGAGAAATTATCTTTTAAATGATAGCAGAAAAAAAAAAGGCAGTAGACCTGGGGTATAAATTAATCAAATTAAAACAATCTAGCAGATAATTTTCTAAGCCTCTAATATCCTTATGCAAACCATTTAGGACACTGATGATGAATGTATGAATGTTTAGATAGGTAAATACATAAATATTTCTAGTTTTGGCTTAAGTACCACTGAAAAATGGGAAGATTTCTGCTGCATAAGATATATTTTATTAAACATACATTTATAGTAGATAGTACTTCTACCACAAATTATATAATTGCAAGTATGTGAATTCAATATGTCTGCATCTTACTATAAAAAATTGAAACAATATAAACACTATAAATTAAGACCTATTTGGAAAGAATTTTTTTCTAACAATGTTTTATTTTTTAAAAAATCTAACAATGTTTTAGATCAATTATTATAGATGAGAAATATAAAAGCCTGGTCTCTGTAGCCAAAGGACCAGAAAAAGGAGAGCCTAGTAAGACAGAACATTTTTCAGCAGTAACCACTCTACTTCAGTCAACCACCACCACCAGCACCACCACCACAACAACAAAACTGTGGCCCTATTCTCACCCATGCCAGCAAAGGCTAAGTAGGGAGACTAGACTCCCACCCTTGCCCAGATGTAACAAGGTACCCTAAACTCCCTGCCAGGGTAGTGCCAGAGAAGGCCCAGTAGAGCTGGGATGTTTATCCCCACTGGGCAATAGTGCTTCTCACACCCCATGACTGGCAATGTTAGTGACAGAGACCATGTGGAGAGCCTGGACATCCACTCACACCAGAATAAGCATTCCTCCTTCCCTGTTAGGGTGGTATTGATGAGGAGGCCTAGGGGAGAGTCAGGACTTTTAACATAGCCCCGTAGTAATGAGGCCACTTCCAACTTGTGGTGTCATGGGAGCAGTAACAAGGCACTCCCACTCCTTCCAATCAGGATAATTTTATCATCAGGTGCCTTTGGAGACCTGATTGAAGGGCTGGAACATGCACCCCCTCATCAGGTGCCTTTGGAGACCTGATGGAGGGCTAGAACATGCACCCCTTCCCAGAAATAACATAGAGTCCCCCTCATCCCTCTGCTTGAGTGTTGATGGAGGCCAAATGGGGAACCTGGATTTCTATCTCCACCTTGCAGGGAAGGCAGTGCTTGCTTGTCTCCCTACTGGAGAAGTTTTAGACAAAACCAACTAAAACAGAATACTAAAATAAGATCCAGAATTTCATTACATAATACCCCAAATGTACAGGTTTTAATTGAATATTATTTGTCATACCAAGGACCATGATGATCTTAAATGGAATAAAAAAAGACAATCAATAAATGTCAATACTCAGATGAAAAAGTCATTAGAATTGTTTTAAAGAAGCCATCCTAAAAAGTCTTCAACAGCAATTTCAAACACTTGAAACAAATTAAATATATAAAGTCTCAGCTGAGAAACAGAAGTTACGAAGAAAAGCCATGAAATGGAAATTTAGGGCTGAAAAATATAATAACTGAAATATAAAACTCAATGGATTGACTCAACAGCAAAATGGAGTGGACAGAGGAATTAGTGAACTAGAAGACAGAAAAATAAAATTACACAATCCACACAACAGAGAGAAAACAGACTGACAAAAAATACAGCCTCAGAGACCTGTGGATCTATAACAAAAATCTAACATTTGTGTTACTGGAATCTCGGAAGGAAAGAGCAAAGATAGCAGGACTGAAAAAGCAATTGAAGAAATAATGGCTAAAAACTCCCAAATTTGGCAAAAGATATAAGCCTACAAATTAAGGAAGCTGAGTGAACTCCAAACAGAATGAAACCAACATTAAGACACATCATAGTCACTTCTGAAAAATAAAGACAAAGAAAAGCAGCAAGAGAGAAATGACACTTTACCTACAGGGAAAAACAATTTGAAGGACAACAGATTTCTCATCATAGAGACCAGAAGGAAGTTGCACATTTTTCAAGTGCAGAAAGAAAAAACTGTCAACCCAGAATTCTACATCCAGTGAAAGTATCCATCAAGAATGAAGGAGGAAACCAAGATATTCTCAGATAAAAGGAAACAAATAACACCAGTACACTGTAATAAGTTATGTATATAAAATGTCATATGTAGAGCAAACACTAAAAGATCTGTACTAAGAGATACACTCAAAAAAAAAACCTATAGATAAATCAAAATAGAATTCTAAAAAAATTCAACAAACCCAAACAAAGGCAGTAAAAAGGAAATAAAAATGAACAACAAAGGGAACAAACAGAAAACAGAAAATAAAATGGCAGGTGTAAGCGCTAACATATAACATGGATACAGACCCATAAGTAACATAATTATATTAAATGTAAATGGTCTAATATACCAATTAAAAGACAGAGATCAGCAGAGTGGATTTAGAAACATGACCCAACAGTATGCTGTCTACAAGACACTCACTTGAATTATAACAACATAGGCAGGATGAAAGTAGGATAGAAAAAGATATATCATGCAAACATCAATCAAAATACTGCAAGAAGTTCTGTGGATGGATGGTGGTGTTAATGTTACTGAATTGTACACTTGAAAATGTTTAAGATGGCAAATTTTATGTGTATTTTACATTTCCCCCCCCTCCACAAAACAGGAATGTCTATATTAATATAAGGTAGAGTAGACTTCAGAGCAAAGAAAATCACCAAAGACAAAGACATTATATCACAATAAAAGGATCAATCCAACAAGAAGATATAGTAATCAAATGTTCATGCACTAAAGAGAGATGCAAAATATTATATATGAAGCAAAACGTGATAGAACTAAAAGGAAAAATAGGCAAATCCACATTATAGTTGGAGATCAACATCCCTCTCTAAACAAATGATAGAACTAGACAGAAAATCAGCAAAGATGTAGAAGAAACTCAACAATGCCATCAAACAACAGAATCTATATTTGTAGAACATTCCACCCAACAGTAGAATACACATTCTTTTCATATGCCTAGGAATATAAACCAAAATTGATCATATTATGGCTATAAAACAAACCTCCAAAAATGTAAAAGAACTGAAATAAAAGTGTGTCCTCTGATCACAATAAAATCAAACTAGAAATAAGTTACATAAAGATAACAGGAAAATGGAAACTTGGAAACTAAACAAACACACTTAGAAATAATTCATAGATAAAAGAGAACATATCAAGGGATTTTTAAATAGACTGAACTTAAAGAAATAGAAAATACCACATACCAAAATTTGTGAGACACAGCTAAATCAGTAGTGTGAGGAAAATTTATAACACTGCATGCATACATAAGGAAAGAGGAAATTTTCAAATAGATAATTTAAGTTCCTACTTCAAGAACCTCGAGAAAGAAGATCAGTATAAACTGAGAAGCAAGCAGAAGAAAAGGAATAAGAGGGGAAAATATGGAGACAGTACAAAGATCAATGGTTGCCAGAGATTTGGAAGAAGAGGGCAAAATTGGATAGGTGAAACACATGAATTTTTTTAGGTGATAAAATTATTCTGTATGATATTCAATGTTAGATATATGACATTATACATTTGTGAAAACCCAAAGAACTCATGGAGCAAAAAGTAAAACAATGAACACAAATATAAAAAAATCATCTAGAGGGCTGGGGCGTTGGGTCCCAGGAAGGAATGCAGACTGTGACAAGAGAATCTAACTTAAATTACAAATGTATGAAACAACTTCACTGAAGTGGGTAAAGGAAAAATTTGCCGATCTTAGTAACTTCGAAAACGAGTAGTCTATAAAACTAAAGCAAAAGGAATTGTATGTAAGCACTGCACAGTCATTGCTGAAGTTGTTTTCCACATGGGTGTGGGTCAACAATTCTATACGGCTATACATATATACTAAAATTGAATGATTAAGTAAATGGATTGTGGATGATGTGAGCCAGATTTCCCACTGTTGGAGGGGGAACTTACAGATAAGGGGAGAAATCTAGAATGATCCATGTGGTAATGAATTAGAGTTAGAAATATCACTACAAACTCATGTTTAGATTAATATAGAGATGGTTATATACAGACATATTTACAGATGCATATACACAGGTTAGTATACACATATATATTTCCTTACTCTGTCTGCTAAGAGGGCCTAAAAGCAATTAATGACACCCTAGTAGCAACAGTCACACCCTGCTGATGTCTCTCTGGTCATTTTGACAGTCTAAAGCTCATTCTTAAGTAGATTCTATAGGAAATGATCACAGGAAATAGATTCTCTGAGCTGGTACATTTTGAAAAGTTTGTTGTTTACACTTGAAAGTTAGAAAATCCTTGTCTCACTTTCTTTCCTGGAGTATATAAAATATGCTGCTCTATTAAGTCTAATGATAATCTAATTTCTCCCTTGTAAGTTAATACCACTATGTCTTGGTAATAATGGCCATTCTGGGTTAATATTCTTAGGCACACAGTATATTATTCCAATATACAGTTTCTTTCTTTTTAATTTCAGGAAAGTTTTCTTGAATATTCTTTTGGTATTGTTATTGAAAAGTCTAATGATAATCTAATTTCTCCCTTATAAGTTAATACCACTATGTCTTGGTAATAATGGCCATTCTGGGTTAATATTCTTAGGCACACAGTATATTATTCCAATATACAGTTTCTTTCTTTTTAATTTCAGGAAAGTTTTCTTGAATTGTAAATTTTAGTATTCATTTTGTTCCCTTCCTCTGATTTCTTTTTCAGTGGCTTTTATTATCTATATGTTGGCTCTTCTCTATCCTTAATATCTGTCACGTCTCAAAAATCCTTTAAAATTTTTCCTCATCTCTTTCCTAATTTTAAAGTTTCCTTCCTTATTTTTCACCTTCTATTTCTCTTATGGTATTATTTACTTGGGCTTACGTTCCTTCCAGTTTAATGCATTTCTTGAAATGATTTTTTCTTCTAATTTTTTTGCAGAGTTATATTACCTCACTTCTGAGTTTTTCTAATTCTTATTTTTGTTGTTCTTTCATTTATTGTTTTCCTAATGTCTTTTGTTTTAAATAGTAGGTTACAATATTTGACTAATCTTTCAGGCATGCTTTCATTGTCTGTGGAAATACTATTCAACTCCTTATTCTCTATTATAACTTTGTATATTGCTCATTTTTATGTGAAATTAGCTTTCTTGAAATTTTTGAATGAGACAGGACAGATTTTCTAACTTCACAGAATTCCTTTTTCTGTTGTTTTTGAGTAGTTTTCAAAACTGTGACAGCTTGCATTCTGCAATTTTTGGGGGCTCCACTCTCCTCTCCCACAGACTTTCTTTTCTTTTCATCTCTGTTGTCCCTATTCTGCTCAATTTTTATTCTACTGTTTCTCAATATGAGACCTTGTCTTAGAAAGAAGTCACAGAAAGGTTGGTTTTAAGAGTTCATAAAAGCTGTACTGCTCCAGTCTCTTTAGTTCTTCTTACAGTGGATCTCGCACTCACCTGCTTTTGTAATGAGCAAAATTCCTCCCCATTTCAGCTACTGTTTGCAAATTGGCCTGCCATATTTTCCATATCTGTTGGCTATTTCAGAGTTTTCCTCTTCTCAGGTCTATCAGACACTGCCCCTTGGCTGCCTTCTACCTCCAGCCCAGGCATTTTCACCATACAGGTCTTGTCTTACTTTACTTCTTCCACTATTGACCATGTTGACCAATCCTTTTCTGAAATCTCCCCTTCCTGGTTTTTGGGATAATAACCTCTTTCAGGTTCCATCCTCTATTTCTGGCCACTCAATATCAATCTCTTAATGATTCTTCTTCCACTGCTGATTTCTTATAAATAGGTGTTCTCCAATGTTCCATCCATCCTCAACCCTCTTCTTACTGTATATTTTCTCCCTGGGTGATCTCACTCTTGGCATAATTTCAACAATGAACACTGATCAAGGCTGTAATTACATCTCACCCTTTCTCCTGAATTTGAGGCCCATTTATCCAGCTACCTAATATATTTCACCTTGATATCCTACAGCCATCTCAAACCCAACACATTAAAAGCCAAACTCATCACCTTCTCCCAACCCATCCCACTGCACTACCTACCAGCTCTCATATTCTATCCTCTATCTCCAAAATGGGCCTCACCATACATCCAGTTTCCGATGCAGAAACCTGCAAGTCCTTGCATAGGCTGCTCTGACTCCTTTACTAGTCTCTTGCAAAGTTCTGAATATTACACATCCTAAAAACTGTCAAATCCATCCCCTTACCCTCAACCCCATCAATTTGGTTCCTGTCCATTTCTTTTCTTAATTACAGCAACAGCCTCTTCTCTGTCTCATTGTTTGTGCCACCTTCCAGCCTATTCTCCATACTGGAAAGGTCTGGAAAAGTCTTTCTAAGTTGCAGGTCTGATGATGTTATAATCCTTCATAGGTTTCCCTTTAACTTTCAGAATGAAATCCAGATTCTTCACATGGCATACAATTCCCTTCTGAATCTCTCCAATCATACTGAGTTCAACTTACTGAGTTCGACTCAAACATGATAGCTCTCATGACTGTGCTTTTGCACATGCTAATCTCTCTGACTAGAGCATCTTATCTCCTACCTCTTCAACCGGGTACTCCTCAGTCAGGTTTCAGGAGCCAGTTGAGGCTATAGTCTTCTACAGAGCCTTCCCTGACCATTCCCTATCTGTGTCCCCTCATTTTCAATCATCCAAAACCTCCTCTGCTACCCCACATACTTCTGGAGTCAAGCACATGTTGACACCACAATAAAACCTCAGGCTTTGCCCCTTTCCTGGATAAGTTGACCTTCCTTCAGAGCACTTGCCACTATTTATTGCAACTGTCTGTCACCTGTCCATCTCCCCCACGTGTCTGTGAACTCCCTGAGAGTGAAGCCTTTGCCTTGCCTTCTCTGTTTCCCTAGTGCACAGAGTAAATACTCAATAAATGTTAAATAAACAGTGTAACGTGAGGCATGATGTAGAGGAACTCTAAATGAAAATAAGAATTTGATTTTGAACCTGTATGGATTGAAGAAAGTGTGACCCATCCTTTGCTCTAAAAGAAAAACTAATGCCTCAACATTCAATAATTCACCCACTGTGGAACATAAGTAAAAAATGTTATATTTACAAGGTTTAAAAAATCTGAGGCAATACTTAAGCTCTGAAAATTCACTGAGACCACGAAAAGAAGAATGTCCTTCATAGATGGGCCCCCCTAAATCTTGTCTTCCAAGATCACAAAGGCTTAAATATTCAGCTGCCCCTAAATGGCCCTGCTTATAGGTAGTGTAGGAGTTTACCACAGATATTCCTCCACTTACTTTGCCTATTCAGTCTGAGATCTGTACCATCAGTATTGCTCCAGTGGATTTAGTCAACAAAGCAGTGGAACTACTTCTAAAGGACAGCTGTTAAAATGTAGTGACTATCAAAGAAATAAGGATACATGGTCTGAAAAGGCAGCTACCTTTTCTAGCCTTTCCCTTTAACACCACATTTATAAGATCAGACAGGAAGGGTCTCTCAAAATTTTCCACAGAGGCATTTCTAATCTTTGAGGGGAGAGAACTCCTTCCATAGTGGATAAAGTGATGAACAGCCCAAGAGTAGCTGGCCCAAAGCCAGATAATTATTTATATCAAACTTTGTATCTTAGTCCCTAATATAGCCATGCTTATTTTTAACCTAAAATAATGTTTTAAATTACTTACCAGTTAAATTACCTATTTCTTACTAAGACCTGTCCCCCCTATAAACTCCACCCCATTTTAAATTCCAGGGAGATATGCTGCATTTATTCTAGGTGGGGAAAATATGCAGATTTCACTACAAGGTGCAACAGAAATATCATACTGGAGAGGATGGTACAGCTTACATACGACTGGAAGTGGCACAATTCCAAGCACATGTTAGATGAGAGCACCTCATCTGGGAGAAACTTAAAGTAATACTTTAAATGTTCATGAGGCAAGATATGTTCCAATTTAAAATACTAAGAAATAGTCCCATCAGCGAAAAGGAAATCAACTTCTAAGTGTACCAAAAGGGCTGTAGGGCAAACAAGAGGAAAATTTGCATCTGCTGAGGTACAAATAGGTGTATTCCATAGAGGGGAATTAATTATTATTAATGGCAAACCCTGTAAATACAAAATAAAACCAAAATCACTGGTCACATCATTCAAAATTTACATGCAATAAAGGCAAGGCAATAGGCTCAAGTCATGACCTGTCAAATATTTACTCCACTGACATACAACCACATATCCCAGGCTGTAATAATACTCCAATTTGTGAAGTTGAGAACTATAAAAAGTGAGGGGGTGAGTACTTAAAACATTTTATCTGTTTACTTCTTTATCTCCTCCACTAAACAAGAAGTCTCTTGAGGACAGGGTCTGGGACACAGTATTTCTATCCTGCTTGCTTAGCACCCTTCTTTGCACAGAGCTGGCTTTCAACAAACATCTGTAGAATGCATGAATGAATGAATATGTGAATAATAGCCATAACCTATGCAAAACTTGGAAAACATCTTGGCACATCAGAGCAGAAAAAGACGGTATCAAAAAAGGAGGAGGGACTTCCCTGGTGGCGCAGTGGTTAAGAATCTGCCTGCCAAAGTGGGGGACACGGGTTCAACCCCTGGTCCGGGAAGATCCCACATGCCACGAGGCAACTAAGCCCATGTACCACAACTACTGAGCCTGTGCTCTAGAGTCCGTGAGCCACAACTTCTGAGCCTGCATGTCTAGAGCCCGTGCTCTGCAAGAAGAGAAACCCATGCACCACAACAAAGAGTAGCCCCCACTCACTGCAACTAGAGAAAGCCTGCTCGCAGTAACGAAGACCCAACACAGCCAAAAATAAATAAATTTATTAAAAAAAAATAAAGAACCCCCTCTTTTTTAAAAAAACAAGAGAAACCCAAGCACCACAACAAAGAGTAGCCCCCACTCACTGCAACTAGAGAAAGCCTGCTCGCAGTAACGAAGACCCAACACAGCCAAAAATAAATAAATTTATTAAAAAAAAATAAAGAACCCCCTCTTTTTTAAAAAAAAGAGTGGATATTTATGATTTATATTAATATGTTACATACTAATATTTATTAATATATATTTGAAGTCAATTATATATTATATTAACACATATTTTAATAATGTAGAACTGAAAGAAGTTAACTTACGTAAGAACTTTTAAATTTTTTTCAAGAAGAAAATTGCATCATAACAATTAAATGTCTAAACAAACATAAAAGGGAGAAAATCTCAAGATGGCGGAGTAGAAGGAAGTGAGCTCACTCCTTCTTATGAAAACACCAAAATCATAACTAACTGCTGAACAACCATCGACAAAAAAAATGCTGGAACCTACCAAAAAAGATACCCTACATCCAAAGACAAAGAAGAAGCCACAATGAGACAGTAGGAGTGGCGCAATCACGACAAAATCAAATCCCATACCTGCTAGGTGGATGACCCACAAACTGGAAAATAATTATAGCACAGAAGTTCTCCCACAGGAGTGAAAGTCCTGAGCCCCATGTCAGACTTCCCAGCCTGGGGGTCTGGCAAGGGGGAGGAGCCCCCAGAGAATCCGGCTTTGAAGGCCAGTGCAGTTTGATCACAAAAATTCCACAGGACTGGGGGAAACAGGAACTCCACTTTTGGAAGGTGCACACAAGGTCCTGTGCACACCAGGACAAGGGAAAAAGGCAGTTACCTCATAAGAGACTGGGCCAGACCTACCTGCTAGTATTAGAGGGTCTCTTGCAGAGGCAGGGGGAGGCTGTGGCTCACTGCAGGGACAAAGACACTGGCAGCAGCAGTTCTGGGGAATACTCATTGGTGTGAGCCCCCCTGGAGGCTGCCATTTTCTCCCCAAGACCTAGCCCCACCCAACAGCATGTAGGCTCCAGTGCTGGGATGCCTCGGGTGAAACAACCCACAGGGTGGGAACATAGCCCCACCAATCAGCAGACAGACTGCTTAAAGTCTTCCTGAACACTGCCCTGCCCACCAGAGGGACAAGACCCAGCTCAACCCACCAGTGGGCAGGAACCAGTCCCTCCCACCAGAAAGCCTACACAAGCCTCTTAGACAGCCTCATCCATGAAAGGGCAGACAGCAGAACCAAGAACTACAATCCTGCAGACTGCAGAACAGAAACCACAACCACAGAATGTTAGAAAAAATGAGATGGTAGAGGAATATGTCCCAGATGAAGAAACAAGATAAATCCCCAGAGAACAACTAAGTGAAGTGGAAATAGGCAATCTACTGGAAAAAGAATTCACAGTAATAATAGTGAAGATGATCCAAGATTTCGGAAAAAGAATGGAGACACAGATCGAGGAGACACAAGAAATGTTTAACAAAGACCTAAAAGAACTAAAGAACAAACAAACAGATGAAAAACGTATTCCATGCAAATAGAAACCAAAAGAAAGCTGGGGTAGCAATACTTGTATCAGACAAAATAGACCTTAAAATACTGTTTTGAGACAAAGAAGGACACTAAATAGTGATCAAGGGATCAATCCAAGAAGAAGATATAACAATTGTAAATATATATGAACCCAGCATAGGAGCACCTCAATATATAATGCAAATGTTAACAGCCGTAAAAGGGGAAATGGACAGTAACACAATAATAGTGGGGGACTTAAACACCCCACTTACATCAATGGACAGATCGTCCAGACAGAAAATCAGTAAACACAGAGCTTAAATGACACATTACACCAGATGGACTTAACTGATATTTATACTGCATTCCATCAGAAAGCAGCAGAATACACATTCGTTTCAAGTGCACATGGAACATTCTCCAGGATAGATCACATACTGGGCCACAAAGCAAGCCTTGGTCAATTTGAGAAAATTGAAATCATATCAAGCAGACTTCCCTGGTGGCACAGTGGTTAAGAATATGCCTGCCAAGGCAGGGGACACGGGTTCGAGCTCTGGTCTGGCAAGATCCCACACGCCACAGAGCAACTAAGCCCATGCGCCATAACTACTGAGCCTGCACTCTAGACCCCGGGAGCCACAACTACTGAAGCCTCTGTGCCTAGAGCCCATGTTCCGCAACAAGAGAAGCCACCACAATGAGAAGCCTGTGCACCACAATGAAGAGTAGCCGATGCTTGCCACAACTAGAGAAACCCTGCACACAGCAATGAAGACCCAACGCAGCCAAAAATTAAAAATAATTAATTAATTAAAAAATCATATCAAGCATTTCTCTGACCATAACACTATGATATTAGAAATCAACTACAAGAAAAAAACTGTAAAAAACACAAACGTGTGGAGGCTAAACAATATGCTACTAAACAACCAATGGATCACTGAAGAAATCAAAGAGGAAATAAAAAAGAACCTAGAGACAAATGAAAATGAAAACATGATGATACTAAACCTATAGGATGCAGCAAAAGCAGGTCTAAGAGGGGAATTTATAGCAATACAATCTTACCTCAGGAAACAAGAAAAATCACAAATAAACAACCTAACCTCACACCTAAAACAGCTATAGAAAGAAGAAAAAACAAAACCCAAAATTACTAGAAGGAAAGAAATCATAAAGATCACAGCAGAAATAAATGAATAGAAACAAACAAACAATAGAAAAAATCAATGAAACTAAAAACTGGTTCTCTGAAAAGACAGATAAAATTGATAAGCCTTTAGCCAGACTCATCAAGAGAAAAAGGGAGAGGACTCAAATCAATAAAATTAGAAATGAAAAAAGGAGAAGTTACAATGGACACCACAGAAATGCAAAGGATCATAAGAAACTACTACAAGCAACTATATGCCAATAAAATGGACAACCTGGAAGAAATGGACAAATTCTTAGAAAGGTACAATCTCCCAAGACTGAACCAGGACCAGGAAGAAATAGAAAATATGAACAGACCAATCACAAGTCATGAAATTGAAACTGTGGTTTAAAAACTCCCAACAAACAAAAGTGCAGGACCAGATGGCTTCACTGGAGAATTCTATCAAATATTTAGAGAAGAGTTAACACCTATCCTTCTGAAACTATTCCAAAAAATTGCAGAGAAAGGAATACTCCCAAACTCATTCTATGAGGCCACCATCAGCCTGATACCAAAAGCAGACAAAGATACCACAAAAAAAGAAAATTACAGGCCAATATCACTGATGCACACAGACACAAAAATCCTCAACAAAATATTAGCAATCCAAATCCAACAATACATAAAAAGGATCATACACCATGATCATGTGGGATTTATCCCAGAAATGCAAGGATTTTTCAGTATCTGCAAATCAATCAGTATGATACAGCACATCAACAAATTGAAGAATAAAAACCATATGATCATCTCAATAAATGCAGAAAAAGCTTTTGACAAAATTCAATGATAAAAACTCTCCAGAAAGTCGGCATACAGAGAACATACCTCAACATAATAAAGACCATATATAACAAACCTGCAGCTAACATCATACTCAACCGTCAAAAGCTGAAAGCATTTCCTGTAAGATCAGGAACAAAGCAAGGATGTCCACTCTCACCACTTTTATTCAGCATACTTTTGGAAGCCCTAGCCATGGCAATCAGAGAAGAAAAAGAAATAAAAGGCATCTACATTGGAAAAGAAGAAGTAAAACTGTCACTATTTACAGATGACAGGATACTATACATAGAAAATCCTAAATATGCTACCAGAAAACTACTAGAGCTCATCAATGAATTTGGTAAAGTTGCAGGATACAAAATTAATACACAGAAATCTGTTGCATTTCTATACACTAACAACAAAAGATCAGAAAGAGAAATTATAGAAACAACCCCATTTACCATCACATCAAAAAGGATAAAATACCTAGGAATAAACCTATCTAAGGATACAAAAACCTGTACTCCAAAAACTATAAGATGCTGATGAAAGAAATCAAAGATGACACAAACAGATGGGAAGACAGACCATGCTCTTGGAGTTGAAGAATCAATATTATCAAAATGACTATACTACCCAAGGCAATCTACAGATTCAGTGCAATGCCTATCAAATTATCAATGGCATTTTTTCACAGAACTAGAACAAAAACATCTCAAAATTTGTATGGAGACATAAAAAACCCCAAATAGCCAAAGCAATCTTGAGAAAAAAAAAACAAACAAAAAAAACGGAGCTGGAGGAATCAGGCTCCCTGACTTCAGATTATACTACAAAGCTACAGTCATCAAAACTGTACATGGTATTGGCACAAAAACAGACACGTACGTCAATGGAACAGGATAGAAAGCCCAGAAATAAACCCATGCACCTATGGTAATTAATCTACGACAAAAGGGGCAAGACTATACAATGGAGAAAAGACAGTCTCTTCAATAAATGGTGCTGGGAAAACTAGACACCTACATGTAAAAAAATGAAATTAGAACATTCTTTAACACCACACACAAAAATAAACTCAAAATGGATTAAAGACCTAAATGTAAGACTGGATACTATAAAATTCTTAGAGGAAAACATAGGCAGAACACACTTTGACATAAATCACAGCAATATCCTTTTCAATACATCTCCAAGTGTAATAGAAATGAAAACTAAAATAAACAAATAGGAAGCAATTAAGCTTAAAAACTTTTGCACAGCAAAGGAAACCATAAGCAAAATGAAAAGGCAACCTGCAGAATGGGAGAAAATATTTGCAAACGATGCAACTGACAAGGGATTTACAAACAGCTCATGCAGCTCAATATGAAAAAAACAAACAACCCAAGCAAAAAGTGGGCAGGGCTTCCCTGGTGGTGCAGTGGTTGAGAGTCCACCTGCTGATGCAGGGGACACGGGTTCGGCCCCGGTCCGGGAAGATCCCACATGCCGCGGAGCAGCTAGGCCCGTGAGCCATGAGCAAAAAGCGGGCAGGGCTTCCCTGGTGGTGCAGTGGTTGAGAGTCCACCTGCTGATGCAGGGTTCGGCCCCGGTCCGGGAAGATCCCACATGCCGCGGAGCAGCTAGGCCCGTGAGCCATGGCCACTGAGCCTGCGCGTCCGGAGCCTGTGCTCCGCAACGGGAGAGGCCATAACACTGAGAGGCCCGCGTACCGCAAAAAAAAAAAAACAAGAATAAAGGAAAGGTAGTAAATATACGAACAACTGATTTTTAAAACTCTGGGACTTCCCTGGTGGCACAGAGGTTAAGAATCCGCTGCCAAGGCAGGGGACACGGGTTCAAGCCCTGTTCTGGGAAGATTCCACATTCCACGGAGCAACTAAGCCCGTGCGCCACAACTACTGAAGCCCGCGCGCCTAAAGCCTGTGCTCCGCAACAAGAGAAGCCACCGCAATGAGAAGCCCGCACACCTCAACGAAGAGTAGCCCCCGCTCGCCGCAGCTAGAGAAAGCCCGTGCACTGCAACGAAGACCCAATGCAGCCAAAAATTAAATAAATAAATAAATAAATAAATAAAACTCTGTATATATGAAGTAAAAATATTGCCCAATTCAGTGATAAAGCCTAACTGGTTATCAGGCATCTGACTTAACTACTTTTTCAATTTTCACGAGGTTTTGTGGCATGTCACAACCTTGTTCTAATCACATGATAGAGATAGTCAGTGGAAAGAAGAAACTTTGAATCTAAACATGTCCAAATAGAGTAATAACTGACTCAACTGGGAGCCGCTCTAGGACTGACCAGCTATGCTATTAGCTGAGGTAGTGTCTGTCTGCAACAGCACCTTAGGTAGCAGTGAATATATCTCCAGACTAGAAAAGACACATGAATTTTTCTTTTTATCATTAAAAAAAAAAGTCATTTGAATTATAATGAGTCATAGATTTACTATCTTGCTAACAAATAGAGACAGTATGGCAAGTCTTTAAATATTAAAAAGCAGATTTAAATTGCAAGAGGAATAAAGTTAGTTGGAATGGTCTAAAAGATTGAGGAAATTCACTTCCTAAGAGAAGCAGACAAATACCAAAGCAGTCTCCAACTTTCAAATAACCAGTCTTTACAAGTGGGCAAGCAGCAGTAGTTCCATCCCATCTCCAAATCACAACAGACTTACACAACCCTTAACCAAGGTTTCTAAGCCTAAGGGCAAATGCTCTGTTTTCCAGTTTGACCATAAGAAGAGCAACTTTCCAAGAGAGCTCTCTCTTTTATTTATTTATTTATTTATTTATGGCCGCGTCAGGTCTTAGTTGCGGCACGTGGGATTTTTTGTTGCAGCATGTGGGCTTCTCTCTAGTTGTGGTTTGAGGGGTTAGCTGCCATGTGGCATGTAGGATCTTAGTTACCAGCCCAGGGATCGACCCGTGTCCCCTACATTGGAAGGCGGATTCTTAACCACTGGACCACCAGGGAAGTACCCAAGAGTGCTATATTCTTTTAGTAAGCATGTGAAATTAATAAAATACTGGTGTCAACAAATAATCACTAGCCTCCCTTCTTTTCCAAATCCGGCTTCCAGTCTCTGGATCCCAGTCTGGTAAGGAAAGGGAAGAAGCAAAAACACAGCTTCTACTGCCTAGATAGGGGAGATATGGTCCTCAAAACATACCTTTCCATAGGAATAATATTATAAGTGGTAGTTTGTTATGGTAAAAGTTGTTCAGTTACTACAACTTTTCAAGTAAGAATGGGCTGAACAGTTTACTTGTGTGAGCTGATTCTTGAAGCTAACCACCAAGTATTAATACTACCTATACAAAGAAATATAAGTTGAGTCCTAAACAACTGATTTATAAACTTATAAACTAACTCCTGTTAAGAAACAGAGAACTCATTTCAGAGATTAGTTTCACAGTGGTTTAAAATTCTTTTGGATCAGTAGCTTTAAAATTGGTTTTATGAAATTGCAGGGTTTCATGAAGTTTCAAAGAGAACCAAAATATTTTATTACAAAGATTTACTAGTTTTTTACTTACTGAACATATGAACTGAGTCAGACTATAATGGTGTTACTTTAGTGATAATACAACATATCAGCTGACTATTTTTAACATTAACAGAGTTAGATAAGCTGCAACACTGTATATTAATGAGTAACACTATGTGAATTGACTCTTTGAAAGAGAAAATGTAACCCTTTCAGGAATGTTTAAATTGGGTCACTCTTATCACCTTTACACTGGACTATTATTATGTCAAAGATAGGATTCCAAGGTATGAAAAACATTAGAAGGGTTGAAGAATTGCAAAGAGTTTAGAAATTGCAGTTGCTGGTTTTCTTTTGTTCTGTAATACAGGAGGAAAATGATAAATCACTAACGTGACATCAATAATTTTTAGGAAAGATGTCAAAAAGGAGTTTCAAACCAAAGCCACACAGGAAGCTGCAATATATCAGAATGGAAATTCCACAAAGACAAGCATTTTTGCTTATTCTATTATAGCCTCATCTCCTTGGCTTAGAACAGTGCTTGGCACTTAGCACCTGTTCAATAAATACTTGTTGAATAAATGAGTGAATGAAAAGTATTCCTCTATACATTTCAGAAATATTTAAGAAAGTTTTAAAGATAACTCTTGTTAATGTAAAACTAATAGTTTTGCTGTAAGAAAGTAGATCATCTGTATCTATAAATACAAATGTGAAATGATTAAAATTGATCACAATTCTACCACTCAGAGAAAGCTGCTGCTAACATACTGATATATTTACTTTCAATTCTTTTTCTTAAGCATATTTTTAGAGTTGAGATCAAACATTACTTAAACTAGTCTATCTAGCCTTCATTGTACATTTACATTTTTAGTGTAAGCCTTTTCCAATGTTGAAAACAAGGGTCTTCTTTAATACTTTTTAAATGTTATATTCAAACGTTTAAAAAGACTTGAAAACATCTTTTAGTGACAAATAAGTTTTATGTAAAGTACTGGTACTAGCTTATTCTCTAGTCATTGCTATTGGTTTTGTGATTCATAGGCTTAAAGGCAAGAGTATCCTACAGGAAACATTACCATCAAGTATGCTGTTTTGAGGAGACAGTATATACCTCTAGTTCATTCATTTGTTCATCTACTCAACAAATATTTATTATTGGCTTACTATGGGCTAAGAATACAGTGAGCAAAACTAGAGTTACTGCTCCCATAGGGCTTATAAACTAAATCTTATAATCTCTGCAGCTAGTCAAGGGAGATAGACTAATTGACCAATCAACAAATGAATTTAAATCACAATGGTGGTAAACTATGTTAGGAATAAGAGGTATGTAGTCATATGTCTCTACATAATAGTGAAGGAGTTGGCCTAGACTGTTTGGTAATGTGTGTGTATGTATCAGGAATTGGGAGTAGGGGGTGGGTTGGGAATAATTTTATCTACATTTATTGAGTACTTCATTCAATGTTAGTCAGTCCCTGGACTGGGTACTTTACATGGCTTATTCTCATTTTCTCATTTAATAATCATAGTACCTTATCCATCAATAATTTCCCCCCATTTTACAGATAAAGAAATTGAGTCTCAGAGAAAAGTCAAATAACTTACTTAAGATTATATAGGTAGTAAAGAATGAGGTGGGAGGGGAACCCAGACAATAAGGCAGCAAACAAAGCCTGGAGTCATATGCAACATCCCACTTCCCAGCATAATTAACATTTATGCTGACATATAAAGGATTAGTAGGTGTTAATAAAGCATGAAGGGAGGGAGAACAGGGAAGAATATTCCATGCAGACTTAAAGGCATGAGAAAGGCTCTGAGATAGCAAGGACCGCAGTGAATCAAAGAGGGAACAGCAATAACAAAGACAGTGAACTAAGCAGGAACACAGGGAATGAGGGGAAACACAGAGATGAGCTAGAAGAATAGGCAGGACCCAGGCAGTGAAAGCCCTCATAGGCCACATTAAGGATGTTGGCTTCAATCCTAAATGCTATGAAAAGGCACAAGACACGTTTACTCCTTTTATTTGAAATTCAAAAACTTAAGGGTAAGAAAATTCACAAAGGCTGGATATAATGAAGCAAGGAATAGAAGGACAAATATCTGCTCAGTTTTGAAAATATTTTCTGGGACCTATCATATCTGTACCAATAAGTTTGAACACTTGAGGAACCAAAGGGGGCTTTTAAATACCTTTTAAAATAAACTCAAATGTAGATAAATTCAAAAGACATTTGTTTTTTTCCTTCTGAGTCTGATGTACAACTACAGAAGAGGGTTATATAAAGAGAGAGTACTAGAAAATGGTCTGGGCTTGGTTGTAACAGGTGTGGGTCAATCAGCTGATATTTAATACAGAGGCATGTGGAGGCCCCAGGTCTGAACCGGAAGCAGGGAATGCTGACATAGACTTCAGACTTAATAGTAGTCAAGAAATGATGGTATCCGAGTTATGAAAATGGAAACAAACATACCATTGAGAATAAGCTGGAAAAACTTGGGCTATTCATCAGGCTGTGGGAGGTAAGAGTAAAGGGATAGATTATAGTAAAAGGTATTTCCAAGATACAGTCTTAAAATATCCTCCCTATATGCCAACAATCTTAATATAACAAGACTGTATGTCATGTAGAAACTATGCTATTTTCAATTAATTTGACCCTTGGGTAATAAATCTTTTGTAATCTCCATTAACATGGAGATTAGTTGCTATATTCATTTATGCAGTCCTTTGGATCACACAGGTTCAGAATGCTTTGACTGCATCTTCTGAATTTTTATTATGACAATAATAATCAATTTCATCTAGAATATACTTTCTGAAGCAACTGAAGTCTATGATCAATTACCTATATAGTACAGTTGCATCTTACCCAATTTTTTTCAATTTTCAGTTACCTGAAATTATTGTCATTGAAATAAATTCTTTGCCCATAAATTTTACAGTGAAGATTTGATTCATCCGATTTTTACCCATATCAAATTTTATCATCCATATAAAATTTGATCAGTTATAGGATCTATCATTGTGAGTTGTCTTTTATAACCATTATTTTTACCAAGTCTTATTCTCTCAAGTATGATGAGAAAAGTTGACTTGCTTTTTTTTTATTGGTAAACTTACTTTGTACAGTTTTAGTACTTTTCATCTTTATTTTGGGATTATTTCTTATCCCAATTTTCCCCTTGTCAACCTTTCCATTTTTAATGTTACCAGCAAGATGTTTCTCTTTTCTTAGTTTTGTGTGTGTGTGTGTGTGTGTGTGGCGGGGGGGGGGGAGTTCTAAGTTATTGTCAATTTAATTTTCTGTTGATTATTCATATCAATGATGAACCACAAATTCACCTAAATATAGACTAACTCTGGGAGCTATGCTTATGAAATAAAATTTAAATGTCATAGATCTTAAGAATATAAAGGAATAATTTGACTAACAAAAACAGGAGGTGAGGGGAAGGGAGAAACAATAAGTTCATTAATTTTCTCAGTTTAATAGAAGAGTACAGTCTAAAGTTCAAACATATGATTTTAAAATATTTTTATACCTGATTTTTATGAGCCTTTAAAAAACAGTTAAAGCATTCCATTAGAGATCAATTGTGAAGAAATATTTTTGTTCTGAAATTACTGGAAAGATGAAAAATTATGTTACATAAATTTATATGCGGTATATCCTGACTTATATAAGGATTATCATTTTTTAAAACTGCCAATATAGTAGGCAAGAAAATAATCACTTCAAAAATTTCTTCTATTATTATGAATTTGAACCTTTTTTGCACATTTGTTGACAGTTTTTTATTTTTTCTATTTTTGTCTTTTGCTTTTTCTTATTGATTTTAAGAGCTTTTAATACACTAAGAATATTAACTTTTTTCATACATGATGCAATTTTTGTTTCTAATTTCCGCTTTATATTTTAATTTTATTGTATTTTTGATGTATCTAATTTTTATGCAATCAAAACTATCTTCTCTGTTAAATGTTTCTTCCCTTTATTTAAAAGACCTTTCCTAACTTGAGGTTGAATTAAATATCAGTTACATTTGTTAGTGTGAGATAGGTTCAGACTCTACTTTCCCGAAGAAGTTGAACAGTTGTTCCAGCACAGTTATGGAAACAAGCCCCCTCTCCGAGTGGGGTATATTTTTAGTGTTCTAGGTACCGATCCTCACCTCTACCTGCCAGTGGTTATGTGGTGTCCCTTCCTCTTCAGCCTATTTTCTGCAGAGAGAAACCTCTCCTTTTCTGGTCTCTGGGTAAAACAGCATAGGATAACTCTGGTCCTAACCTCCCTTTAATTTATGTTTGGCATCCAACTTCCTCCACCTTCCGCTCCAGTCCTTCTTGGGTCCCGAGGTTAAGTTCAGATTCTACTCCCATGTTTTCAAGTTGTAGGGCATTTTTCAGATATGTAATTTGGTATAAACTGCTTAAAGAATATATGAAAATCAAATATGGCTATTCCAATCAACAATATGGTTCCCCCAAATTTAGGCATCAATAGAAAGGAAAAGCTCACCAAGCGCAAGTGCCTGGCAGAGATTGTTTCAAATTTTCCAAAAATTTTATAAATTACTAATCTAATTGCATATGCTATATGATCTATGAAACATGATATATGAAATGTTTCATGATATATAATATGTATCATGATATATGATATATGAAACATTTATTTAGATGTCTGAAAATATAGACATTGGGAATAGTCTCAAATTTCAGAATTTTTACTGTCAGAATATTTTGTTCAGACAAATACAGAAGAATACAAAGGAGAAAATAACTTAAAATTTCCTCAAAATAAACTTTCTTATGATTCATAATTAAGTAAATTTCTGATATTTTCTGGTAGCTAGACACCAGTAAGAGCTTTATTTCTGTAACAGTTAGAGGAATCACTACATTAAAAAGAAATTTTTGAAGTTCTGTAGCTATGTATGTATGGTGATGGATGTTAACTAGAGGTATTATGGTGATCATTTTGCAATATATGCAAATTTTGAATCACTACATTGTATACCTGAAACTAACATAATGTTGCATGTTAATTATACCTCAATAAAAAAGTTTTTAAAAAATGTTCAGGGATTTATTTATTTATTTATCAATCAATCACAGGCTCCGGACGCACAGGCTCAGCGGCCATGGCTCACGGGCCTAGCCGCTCCGCGGCATGTGGGATCCTCCCAGTCTGGGGCACGAACCCGTGTCCCCTGCATCGGCAGGCAGACTCTCAACCACTGCGCCACCAGGGAAGCCCTTCACACTTTTATTGATTAAATCTCCTAGAAAGCTAACTGTTAATTCTAAGAATAGGCAATACAGGCAAATTAAAAGTAGTTACAGTCTTTAAATGCCCTGGTAGTGACAGACAATGGACATTAGGCCAGCCCAAATTCCATTTCTTACCTGCTTCTCCCCTGCTTTTCCCCTGGCTGCCTCTACAACAGAGGCTCTAAGAACTAAACATTTGATTTCCCAGCCTTCCTTGAGAGGTCATGTTACACAGTTCTGACCAGTGAGACACAAATAGACGTCTGTTAGCACTACCTCTTTCTTTTTTTAAAATTTTATTTTTTTACACAGCAGGTTCTTATTAGTTATCTGCCTTATTGCTATTAGTGTATATATGTCAATCCCAATCTCCCCATTCATCCCACCACCACCACCACCACCCCCGAACCCCGGCCACTATCCCCTCTTGGTATCCATACGTTTGTTCTCTGTATCTGTGTCTCTATTTCTGCCCTGCAAACCGGCTGATCTGTACCATTTTTCTAGGTTCCACATATATGCACTAATATACTTGTTTTACTTTTTCTGACTTACGTCACTCTGTATGACAGTCTCTAGATCCATCCATGTCTCTAGAAATGACCCAATTTAGTTCCTTTTTATGGCTGAGTAATATTCCATTGTATATATGTACCACACCTTCTTTATCCATTTGTCTGTCAATGGGCATTTAGGTTGCTTCCATGACCTGGCTATTGTAAATAGTGCTGCAATGAACATCAGGATACACGTGTCTTTTTGAAAGTAGTATAGTCTGAAGTCAGGGAGTCTGATTCCTCCAGCTCCGGTTTTTTCCCTCAAGACTGCTTTGGCCTCTCGGGGTCTTTTGTGTCTCCATATAAATTTTAAGATTTTTTTGTTCTAGTTCTGTAAAAAATGCCACTGGTAATTTCATAGGGATTGCATTGAATCTGTAGATTGCTTTGGGTAGTATAGTCATTTTAACAATATTGGTTCTTCCCATCCAAGAACATGGTATATCTCTCCATCTGTTTGTATCATCTTTGATTTCTTTCATCAGTGTCTTACAGTTTTCTGAGTACAGGTC
>NW_020172162.1:4315501-4340240 GCF_003031525.2 Neophocaena asiaeorientalis asiaeorientalis
CTTTGCCAAATTCATTGATTAGCTCTAGTAGTTTTCTGGTGGAATCTTTAGGATTCTCTATGTATAGTATCATGTCATCTGCAAACAGTGATAGTTTTACTTCTTCATTTCCAATTTCTGTTACTTTTATTTCTTCTTCTTCTCTGATTGCTGTGGCTAGGACTTCCAAAACTCTGTTGAATGACAGTGGCAAGAGTGGACACCCTTGTTGTCGTATATGCCTTTATTATGTTGAGGTAGGTATTATGTTGAGGTAGGTCCCTTCTGTGCCCACTTTCTGGAGAGTTTTTATCATAAATGGGTGTTGAATTTTGTCAAAACCTTTTTCTGCATCTATTGAGATGATCACATGGCTTTTATTCTTCAATTTGTTAATATGGTGTATCACACTGATTGATTTGCATATATTGAAGAATCCTTGCATCCCTGGGATAAATCCCACTTGATCATGATGTTTGATCCTTTTAATGTGTTGTTGAATTCTGTTTGCTAGTATTTTGTTGAGGATTTTTGCATCTATATTCATCAGTGATATTGGTCTGTAATTTTCTTTTTTTGTAGTATCTTTGTCTGGTTTTGGTATCAGGGTGATGGTGGCCTCATAGAATGAGTGTGGGAGTGTTCTTTCCTCTGCAATTTTTGGAGAGTTTGAGAAGGATGGGTGTTAGCTCTTAGTCTGTTCATATTTTCTATTTCTTCCTGGTTCAGTCTTGGAAGATCATCCCTTTTTAAGAATTTGTCTATTTCTTCCAGGTTGTCCATTTTTTTGGCACAGAGTTGCTTTTAGTAGTCTCTTATGATGCTTTGTATTTCTGCAGTGTCTGTTGTAACCTCTCCTTTTTCATTTCTAATTTTATTGAGTCCACTCCCTCTTTTTCTTCATGAGTCTAGCTAAAAGTTTACCAATTTTGTTTACCTTCTCAAAGAACCAGCTTTTAGTTTTATTGATCTTTGCTATAATTTGTCTCTAGATATATTTTGATTTCCTCTTTGATTTCTTCAGTGATCTCTTGCTTATTTGATAACATATTGTTTAGCCTCCATGTGTTGTGTTTTTTACCATTATTTCCCTGTAATTGATTTCTAATCTCATAGCGTTTGGTCGGAAAATATGCTTGATATGATTTCAATTTTCTTAAATTTACTAAGGCTTGATTTGTGACCCAAGATGTGATCAATCCTGGAGAACGTTCCATGTGCAGTTGAGAAGGAGGAGTAATCTGCTGGTTTTGGATGGAATGTCCTATAAATATCAAATAATCTATCTGGTCTATTGTGTCATTTAAAGCTTGTGTTATTTTCCTTCCATGGCCTGCAGAGTTATAGTTCTTCTTGCTTCTGCCTCTTTTCTTTCTTATTGAAAGGAACATATTTGTGATGTGTAATAGGCAGCCTCCAAGATGGCCCCAGTGATCCTGGCTTCCAGTTATTCACATCTTTGTGTAGTTCCCTCCCATTCCATATCAGGGTGTGTGACCAACAGAATATGGTAGAAGTGATGATACCTCACTTCCAAGATGAGGTTATAAAAGACTACTCCCCTTCCCTTTTGGACCATTTGCCCTGGGGGGAGCCCACTGCCATGTCAAAAGCAGCCCTATGGAGAGGTCCATGTGGTAAGGAATTGAAGCCTCCTGCCAAGGCATGTGAGTTAGGATGGAAGCATATCTCCAGCTCAGCCAAGCCTTAGTTGGACTACAGTTCCAGCTGTTATCTTGACTGCAACCTCATGAGAGGCCCTGAGCCAGAACCTCCCAGCTAAACCACTCTCAATTCTCAACCCTCAGAAACTGTATGAGATTTTAAAAATGTTCGTTGTTTTAAGATATGTTTTGGAGTAATTTGTTATGTGACAATAGATAAAAAGTACAGTGATGGCTGAAAGTATGACAGTCATTTGGTAACCCTGAGAGTGAGAACCACATTCTAAGGCTGGTAGAGTGTCATTATTAATATAGTTAAGCATCAGCATCAGCTCTGAACTACTTCAATTAAGATTTCTTTTGGAGGAAGACCTCCATCTGCATAAGCCACATGGTAAAGTTTTCTGTTATCTGCAGCCAAACACATTCCTAAGTGACACACTCAACAGTTCCCAAAACCCAATTACGGTTTTCAAAGATAGGTTCCTTTTATTCAAAGTTCTGACTCTGCTCAGAAGTTCATACTTCTCTTATCTTCTGGAACCCAGGTGTTCATTCCCTGATCCAGAAAAAATACCCAGGCGGAACTGCAGGTACTCCTAGTATCTAAAGGCAATGGTTAGAATTATCCTCTTCATTTAGGAAGCAATTACAATTCTTTAAGTAGCATGCCTACTAATCTTAAAATAAATCCCCTTTGATGTATCCTTTTTAAAGATCCATTCAGCTACACCACAAAACACGGAGAATTCAGGAATGGATTCTAAACAGCTGGATTATACAATCCATAGGAAAACCGGCTTCTCTTAGGATGCTCTGCTTTATCATATGGATTCTAGGAACACGTTTCAGCCAAAGAGCAGGGACTGGCTGTCTCTGCCCTAAATGAAGTACAGAAAACATGAGGCTTAAGCTCAAAAAAATCTCTCCTAAAACCCCCATGTTCCCCCTCCTAAATGTCTCTCTCTAGATGCCAAAAGATGCCAAAACTGTAACACATAACAGAAGGAAAGGTTCAGTTGGCACAGAAGTAAAAGTAACTTAGATCCAGTGACCTTGCTTTGTTTTTTCTTTCCAAGTGTACAATTGCTCAGAGATAGAGGCAACACAGCCCCAGAAGAGGACGTAAAATTACAGGAAATCCTGATCCACACTTGTCCAAAATCATGAAGCAATCTAGGCAACTGGTATTCACTTGTATGATAGCTTTTAAGTTGTCAGCAATTCTTGGCAAATATAAGAATAGAAAATAACTTCAGCAACTCGAGCTCTAAAAGGCTTATTAGCATGTTCATGGGTCTCTTGCCCTTAAAAAAGGTGAGGCAGGGGAAGGACCTAAGAAAGGAAATTTAGCCAGAAAAGAAACCTTCTGCTCTAAGAAATAACATGATCCAAGATACCAGGAATACTATATTTGAGGAAACACCATATTTAATATAGAGTTTTCCAAAATTTATACAACTTCACATATATAAATTTGTAGATAATAACTTCTAAACATTTAACCAACCCAACGAAGCCATTTCTTAAAATTTAATTTTAAGAAAATTTCATTTTAACTTTGAAATGTAAAAAACATTCTGGATCTCTGAAGCCAGCTGAAGTATACTCCTAGATTCTAATAGGATTAGTCAAGTAAAGTAGGCACAAAATGGTGTTTCATAGTTGCTATTCCAATGATCAGTAGATTTGCCTATAATGTTCACTCAATTGCATATGTTCAGAACTAATATGACATGAACTGATTCCTTGATTTTAAAACATGGTCACTTCTACAACAGCTACATGTTAAAAAGCAGAACAGGCTGGCAAAATGTGAAATACTAGTTCCCATTCCACAAAGACCCACACAGCACTCCTTATATTATACTTAGAGAAGCTAGCCTATTTATGCATAATTTTGCTTTTGACCTGTAGAATCTAGGATTAAATTCAGTTCTAATTTTCATTCTCACCTATGCTGCCCCCACCAACCCTGTCAATGATTGATAATGATACATTATTATAAAAAATTACTTATGATAATTTTCCTGAAACTTTTCTTCAATTTTACTTTTCTTCCATTCACAGGAAGACAGGTCTAGACCATAACAATGAAAGTGAACTCCACCAGAGGCAAGACAATATGAGTAAGCATGGGGACTTCCCTTTTGCTACACCATGGTACTCTTTGACCTACTTTGGTTTTCTACAAATCACCCCTTTAGTTCTGAGCCTGAAAGCACCAAAGCTAGGCTCTGTTAAGCATCGTGCATTAATAAATGATAACAACACACATACACATTTATATTAAGGAGTAAATATCACCTAATCTGTGAAAAAAGACACCACTAAATAAAACATTAACAAAGGACAATTTTCTGAGGTTAGTTCCCCCTCCCCCTGAATACATTCTAAAACACTTAAAAGGAGACTTTTAAGGGAAGTATTATAAGAAATGTTGTAATAGCATTTTCATACTAACACTTCATGTGTGCATTGCTGATCCATAGTCTTTTGTTAAAAGAGCCTATTTATAAAACTTCACAATTTCTTAGTTCCCGGACTAGGGATCGAACCTGGGCCCTTGGCAGTGAAAGTTTGGAGTCCTAACCACTAGACAGCCAGGGAATTCTCAAAACTTCACAATTTCTAATTGCAGTGAGAGAGGTCTGACCTACCAAGTCTTTCTTCCTATGGGAGAAGATGCATTCTGCTTTTTCCATGGATTAGTTCAGCACTGTGGAGTTTCATAAAGATTTTAGAAAAGTGTCATGTGAAAATAAACAGCAATGACAGTGAACTAATCTCTTTTAAAGGGAAAATCCCTGAAAGGCAAAGACAATTCCCTCCTTCATTTACCTTTTTAGGTCAGAAAAAGTAGGTCATTAATGACTATAATTAGTACAGTATCTGTCAGATACTCCATTCTACTTTAACTACATACAATAGAATACTTTAATCCTGTTTAAATTATGATTAAATGAGATCAGTACTAACTGTGTCATGGAGTCATTTCGTAAGCCTCAGAAAATTTGTTACTGGAAGGTAGCAATTTTTCCCCCAAGACAAGTGACCAAGATAATCAGGAATAATCACGTTTCTCCTTCCCTCTTCATTAAATTTATGCCAGGCAATTTTCAATGTCTCAAGAGGGAAAGCATACACTATTCTTTCTAACTTCCCCTCCCAATCTTGTCATCAGGATAGGTTGACTTCAAATCAAATAAATTTAAATGGTTAATTCAATAAATGTGCATGAACCTTGATTTAATTTGTGATTAAAACTGCTACAATAACAGAAAGTTAACATTTTCTTTGAAAACACATTTGACTCAAATATCTTGTAAATATTATTCACAACTCAGATGTATATCTGATTTTAAAATGTGCATAATATAAAATGAAAGCATCAATAAATTTTTTCTAATTTAAAGTTCCCTTAGGAAAAAAGAACAATGAGCTAACTAACACAGAGACTTGTGAACCACATCTGATGCCACAGATTAAACCTAAATAATTGAAAGGCATGTTATATAAGGAAAGAAACAGCCTTGAACAAAAAATTGTTTTTTCCAATAAATTTAAAGTGTTAGAACTTTTTATTTATATATAACATAAAAATGAAAAATTCTAAGATTCTGAACATTTTCAATTATAAATATAAATGTATTAATTATTTTAAACAAAAATTAAATGGACATATCAGAACTTATTTCCCCTAAATATTTTGGGCTATGTAGTAAACTTGACTTTACCTTCCTCCTTTAAATGAATTAATCTAACAAATATTTATTTAGCTTTTACTGTGTGCCTACCAAGTGACAGAGAAATAAATAATGAGAAAAACCTGGCAGGGCCTCTACCTACATGAAGCTTCACTCTAGTGGAGGACAGACATTAACCCAAGAATGATCTAAATGTAATAAAGTATGTGCCCTGAGGAATAATGAGAGAGAATGGATTTAGTAAGGGAAGTCCGAGAAGGCTTAGCCGAGGAAGTTGCAACTGAGTGAGATCTGAAAGATGACTAAATGGAGCTTATTAGGGTGAAAAAGAGAGAGAAGAAGCTGTCAAGGGAGAGGGAAAGACACATATAAAGGCTTTCTAGTAAGAGTAAGCAGTCAAAAGCATAGTGCACTTGAAAAAGGAACTGCAGACAGTCCGTGAGCCTGGGCCATACAGAGCAAGGAAGAGCATACTGCAAGATAAGAGGTGAGCAACTGCCTGACCATAGACAGCCTTATAGGGAGGGTGACTATTCATCCTGGTTTACTCCTGTTGACCTGTCATGATCCATCTTCTCATGATGTCCCAGTTCGGATGATAAATTATGTGAGGCCATATATAGAATTTTGCCCTTGACCAAAACACCATCAGAAATCATTATAAGAATTTTAAAGTTGTGTGTGTGTGTGAGAGACAGACATAGAAAAATAGCAGTATTATAACATGAATTTAAACATGAAGGTAAATATACAATTGCTAGAGATTCCTTCACCTACAAAGTCTGAAATGCATTTCACTGTTGGTCTCAGGGAGAACAAGACAACTGAAATGGCACCAAATCAATGAGCAATAAAACCGTTCCACAGAGAGAAACAGCTCTTGAGTGCTTGGTCACTGCTCTGTTTGAGTCCCAGTTCCCAGTTGCCCTACAGAGGTTGAGGGGGCTTCTGGCCTGAAGAGGGGTCAGGTACATGTCTGGGCCCAGGAGCAACAGTTTAAAGAAAAACAAATTGGGGGAGCAGGGGAGAGAATGCAGAAAAGAGAAAGCCCTGGGTGGGGAAAGGCCAGCAGGCTGCAGGAAGGAGACCAATGATTTGCCCCAAATTCCCCATGGGCCATACCCAGTGCGCAGTTCAATGACAATGATGGATGGGAAGGGATGAAGAGGATGTGGAAATGTTCATGAAGGAGACGAGAACAATCAAGAGAAAGTTTAGGGAACTGCTACTGAGGAATTGCCTATGCATCCTCACTATCGTGACATTTGCCTAACCTTTGAATGCTGAGGTCTCTGAGCTTAATACTGTGACCACTGCTGTTTTCCCTTTGCATTTTTCTGGTGTACCTTTGCTGATTTAACCTTTTGATGATACCTTTATCAGGTGAGTCTTCTAATCATCTTCTAATCTGAATATCTTTTCACCAGTCTATAAATTCCTCAGCAGGGGACCTTTATACATTTGTGTAGAAAGATGTTCATTGTATATTGTGAAGTTTATAAAGCATTTTATGGAGGGGAAAAATGAAACTTTCACAAGTCATCTGGTATCTAAAAATACCTGAAAATAGCTATAGTTTTAAAGAGGAAAAAAACCTTGAAAATTTAGGCTTTCTTCTCTTTTACCCTAACTTTCAGCCTTTTACTTTACTCATATCAATGCTAAATTAAATAGGTGAAATAAAATTGAGCCATGTGCATAATTTTGGATCCAAATAATTAACTGAAATTCACGACATGGAAATTAACAATGAATGGTCAATCATCATGAAATAGTCTTAGGATCTTAGTGAACTAATATTTAGCCTTGTCACTAAACTGGCTTGGTATCTGCCAACCTTTAGCGTTCCTCCCCGCCCCCTTTTTTCCTATAGACTACGGACATTCCAAATAATCAAACAGCTATACCCTTACGTTCTTGAATTATATGCTTAGAGTCAATAAACCTAAGGTGACTCAGGCACTATATCAGACTATAATGGGAGGTAGTATACTTGACCCCAAAGCTTCATGAATTCAGCTATGTAGATAATACTCTGCCCCATGATGTACTAATTGATGTCAAAATAGAAAGTGATTTAAGGACAGTATGTAGTACTTGAGAACAAAAGGCAAGATCTGAAAGCCACAAGTTATCATGAATCACCAAATCAAAACATGGGTCATAATCAGCTGGTTTTTTAACGAGCTTAGAGAATATCAACTATTAGAAAGAGAGAAAGAGAAAGGAAAGAAAAGGAAAAGCAAAGCAAAGAGAAAACCACAGAGAGTACATCAAGTGTAAACAAATCTACATCACTGATAATATAATGTTGTCAAAATCTGTGTGTTCATAAACTAATAACACTCAGTGTTCTCTACTTATGTAAGAGGCAAAACAACAATAAACAGGCCTCTCTTTTATACTTTCTACACCTATCAGTCTGCAAACCTTCAGATTACCAAATACACTGTGACAATTTAAAAACAGTTACCAATAATAGTACTGAGTGCTCTTAGTTTTTTCATTAACTGTAACATATAGGTTACCTTTCACATATGAAATTGTGTTATTTGAATAAGACACATGAAATAATAATAATTAGGGGTAGTTATTTACCCTAATATTTACCCCAACCACTTCTCCTGCTATTGGACCAACTTCCTGAGCTGCCAAACTTGAAATTTTGCACTTATTTTTAATATCTCTCCCCCCTCAGTCCCCAAATTTAATGGAGTATTAACCCTTTTAAATTCTCTTTTCCTATTATCTCTCATTTTCACATCTATTACATTAACTTTCATAAGCTTTTATTTTCCCTAACGATATAGGCATATTTGAGAATCATTATTATCAGTGTTCTTACAGGTTTATTAAAAAATATATAGTTTTTCCTTAATGCTGTTATTTATTATGTTGCCTCTCAGCTTTTTAAGAATAAGTATTGTTATTTAGTTTCTCCTTTTCCTATTTCCATTAACTCATTCAATTTTCATAGACCTGTTTCTTTTTATTATTCAATTTTAAAATAAATAGTAATCTATTATGCTTTAAATAACTAAAATATAAAATCAGTTTTTAAAATCATTTAATTGACCCTCTCACACATTCCTTTCTATATGATCATGAGACAAGGGGAGGAAATTCTGAAGCAGAGTTGTTCTTCTTTCTAAAGTACCTGCGAAGGTAGTGTAAGATGACTAGAGGATTTAAAAAAAAGGGAAAAAGAAAAAAAAAAGATTATTGGGCTTAACAGGGAAAAGTCTACAAGCCAAAAAATAAAATACATATGTACTCAGGTGTAGAAAAGGTTCTGAATCACACATTTGTCTTTCAGACATTTGTGGACAGAGCGATAGTAATATTCTCAGTGTCACAAAATACTGTCCATTTATTAAAGAGAGAAAAATAACAAAACTTAAAAATATAATTTATTTTCTTTAAAATATAGTAATGCCTTTTTCCTATTATAACACAAAATACTACCTATAATTACAGTCTAAAACCAAGACATTGAAGGTTTTTTACAAAGAACTCCTTTTATTCTGATGTAGGGTAAGAACCTAAAGAAGCTAAGAATGAGATTGCCCCCTCAAAATCTGAAAGTATCTTTTAAATGGATAAAAGAATTACCAATATATACAGAGTAGAAGGTAAACTTATGAAACTAAGATAATACTTTAGAAATTCTGGTTTTGCATGCAAATTAATTCTAATACTCATGTTGACAGGTAATACTTTGTTAGATACCATACCTTGATTTTGGGCTTAATAATATATCTGTAAGCTAATAATAAAAAGACACAAACCTACAATTTCTATTCATATCTCTTTCTCCCTAGATCCTTTGCTGTAGCTTCCTAATGAAGGGAAAAGCAAGCACAAGCCTGTTTAGGAAGCATAGATTAGTTACTACAGTTTTTTTTTGTTGCTGTTGTTTTGGGATTTTTTGTTTCTTTTTGTTCTGAGGAGAGGGTAGAGGTTTACTATTTCTCTTTCTCCCCTGTAGTGAGGATAAGAGAGTCATGTGAAACCCTCTGGGATAGGATGAAAAAAGAAAGTAGGTAGGACTCATATGTGAGTCTATTCTATTTCCCTTAGGAAAATTAGACCAATTTGGTAACTAAGATCTGGACATGTATCAGAGCACTGAGATTATCCGATGGCATTTAAACTTAATAAAAAATTAAGCCAAAGAAGTGAACTAGATAGTCTTCTATTTTCAGGAAAGTGTGACATGAAGAAAATGATTTTATCCTGGAGGGGACTCTGAAACAGCCACTAATGAACACAATGATGGCAAAGTGCTTAAATAACCCAGCAGCAGAGTGGAAACCCAAGAAATTTACCAAATAGTTATTTATTTTTAGGGAAAAAAAAAAAGCTAAGGGGATTTCTAGGAAGATGATGGAATAAATGCTCATTCCTAGAAAATCATAGAACAACCAAACTATCAGAATCATTGAAAAGCAGACTCAAAACCTAACAAGATAAAATTAAGAATATCATACAACTCAAATTGGTTAACTTAAGTCTAAGGAACAAGTATTAAAAACTACCCAAGGGGAAGAAAGGTTGCAAGGGGTCCAAGACACCTAAAATGGTGAAAGTTCTTAAACCACTTAAATATCCAATAGATATAAATGAATCCTATTTTAAAGGATAAAAGAATAATGACTGACCTCACAAGGAACACATTACAGTAGCAAAAGACAGTGTTAAAAGTTTTAGAGAGTCCATGCAGAGAAAAATTGATTTGTTTGGGTCAAGAATCAATGAAGACCTGCAGTACAGCAAACATAAACCACATATGAAGTAGTAAAGAGATACCAGAACACAAAACAAACTTTCAGATCTGGGAAAAAAAAAACAAAACAAACAAAAATCTATTATAATCTCATTACCTCCTTGGATGTGGTTATTCTGGTACAATATTAACAAAATCAATTGTTCCCTTAGATAGGTTTATTTAAAATATATTCTATTTAAACTTTCATTCTAATACCATTTAATTTAGTTGCTTTTCTGATGAATAAAAGATCATATAACTGCAAGAGCCTGCAGTCTGAATGTCCCACTGTCCTGCAGCCCTTATTGTTCAACAAAATAACTTGAATTTCAATGTCTTCCCAGCCATACAACTTCCCCTCCCCATCCACAGAGATTTAGTTTATCTGGGCACAAAGGAATTGTGTCACCTTCACTGTGGACTCCTCCACACTGTAACACACTTCCTTGAGCTCTCATGGCACTCCCTCTGCACAGTGCCCACTCCACCATCAACCTCCAAAACATCACTAATATGCAGTCACTGAGTGTAAAAGTCTTGTATGGACTGAGAAAATCTCCTAAAACGTTGCTAAATATGATCGTTCTCCAAATGCAAAATAAGAATGAATGTAAACACTTCAAAGGGACCCATTTCATTGGCAGACCCTCATTCCAATAGCTATATGCCAATCTTATCCTCCCTCTCCCCAGACTTTTCTCTTTCATCTCACTTCCCTTGTTTCTGAATCCTCGAATCTTGAAAAAGTACTCTCCCCCGCCACCACAACTGCTCTCATCTTGACTATTCACCCAAACAATTTATTTTTGCTGCTACCATCTACCAGATCAGCCCAAAGTGCTACTCTTTTCACAGCCCCAATCCACCCATCAAGATGTCTTCCTAAACAGCATGAAATAGATATAGTATAGGTATGTCATGTATCCTCTATTTGCCTCTCCAAATTGTCTCTCTGACCTATTCTACCTTGTTTTGTGCTTCAAAATGCTCACCTCTATGGACTGTATCACTGGGGTTCCCTTGCCATCTGGCTTATAATTACACTCTTCCAATGGGAGGGACTAACAGATTGAAAGGCGGGGGAAGAAGGTCAGGGTATTTATTCCTCCACTTACCTCCCTGCCAGGCTGAGGGCTAGCAGTGACTATATTCCTCTATTGAAGGCCACAGTTCCTGTAAGGCTGGCAGCCTTCTCCTATAGCTGTAAATGTCATCATGTTCCAGTAACTTCTCTGAAACCTTGTCCCTTGAAGTTTATAGCTGTTACTAGTCCAAAATGCTTATCATCTTGTTGGTTTCCCTTAACTCTGCCCACACTTTCATTAAACTCTCTTCAGGCACCCCACTTGAGTGTGCCATCCATTTCCTGCCAGAATCCTGGCTGATCCAGCAGGGAGGGAAAGAAACTAATTAAAAATTATATTGGCATCCTTAGAGAGATTACAGAGAATAAAATACTCTTAATACAAGAATTGGTTGTTCTGAGAAAGGAACAATCAGAGAATAAGAAAGATTTCTTGAAAATTAAAAACATGACTGCTGAATAAACACATCAATAGAAGCACTGAATAACAGAACCAGGCCGAAGAGCAAATTTGTAATTTGGAGGACAAACTTCAGGGAACTCTCCAAAGTGTAGAATAAAAAGGAAAAAAGAAAAGAAAAGGAAGGACATATGGGAAAAGGTTAAGATGGAGCTCCAACTGTCTTCACAGTTCTGAGAAAATGATTTTAATCTACAATTCTAATGAACTATAATAAAACCTGAGGGCAAAGTAAAAATGCAAATATTCAAGGGCCAGAAGGCTTACCCCCCACACACTGTTTAAGAAAAAAATAATAATACTGAGTTTATGCAATCTAAGCAAAATAGCAGTGAAATACCTAAATGGAAAACTAGTTGAAACTGTATCTTCATTACTATCATGCTAGTCCAAACATTATATCAATTATTGCTGAAACACTGCAATAGCTTTTTAATTGGTTTTCATGCTCCCATTGCTGTACCCCTCCTATCCTTTCCCACACAGAAGCCCATGTAATTTTATTATAGTTTAATATTCTATTTTATTTATTTTTTAATGTAGGTAATATATTCACATTGAAAAATACATTCACATGATTTGAAAATAAAAGTTACAAAAAGGCATTACATTTCTAAGACCCAGACAATGGGGTCCCTGCACTTTAGAGGGCCTGTTATATGCCTCTTTCAGGTACACCCCTCCAGTAGGGGAAGAGTACACAGAGCCAAGGACATATTCATCAAGACCATGCTCCAGGTACTTGAACCCTGGGACTCTCTGCCCAGATGGGCTAAGCCCTCTTCCAGGGCTCAGCCCAGATGGGCTAAGCCCTCTTCCAGGGCTCATAGGTTGTCCACCTTTGGCTGAACACAGGGCCCATCAGGACACCTCTAGGCCCAAGGAGTGGGCAAGTGGTAGCTGTATGTGGGTGTACAGAGAGTCCTGATGTGAGGGCAGGTGTCCAGCCTTCATGGTATGTCTGAGAGTGGGGTTCGGGTAGGAGGACAGGGTGGACAGGCCACATGATGGCCATATCAGAGTGAATCTGGATAACAGTATACTGCAAAAAGCATCAGTTCCATCTTTGTCCCCAGCTAAAAGGTTTCCGTTCCCAAAGACAACCACTGTTTCTGACCCAAGAGTGATCATTTTAAATAACAAATCTGGGGCTTCCCTGGTGGCGCAGTGGTTGAGGGTCTGCCTGCCGATGCAGGGGACGCAGGTTCGTGCCCCGGTCCGGGAAGATCCCACATGCCGCAGAGCGGCTGGGCCCGTGAGCCATGGCCGCTGAGCCTGCGTGTCCGGAGCCTGTGCTCCGCAACGGGAGAGGTCACAACAGTGAGAGGCCCGCGTACCACAAAAAAAAAAAAAAAAAAAGTCTTTTAAATAACAAATCTGATAATGTAATCTCCACCCTAAAATTTAGTGGTTCTCCATTACTGTTGGGATAAAATCCAAAATCCTTAAAATGGTCAACATGGTGCTTCTCAAACTATAATATGCATTAGAGTCATTGGGGATTCAAGTCTGGTTCAGTAGGACTGGGGTGAGGCCTGAGATTCTGCATTTCTAACAACTTCCTAGGTGACACAGTTGCTGCTGGCCTGTAGGCCACAGTAGAGAGGGCCTAACGAGATTAATATTCCTTTTGAAGCTATAATTTCAGCTATCCCAGTTAGGGAAAGAGACTTTTGTCCTGGTATACCTACCTCATTTTGAAGCTGCAGCTGATACAGGCAGATGGGAACATGGACAGAAATGGCCCATTAGTAATAGTAGCTAACATTTATTAATTCATTCAACAAATATTTATTGGACATCTCTTTGTATGTGCTACCACTGGCTTAGGGAGCCTGGCAATGAACAAGAAAAAGTCTCCATCTTCATGGAGCTTACAACCTAGTAGGGCAGATAGAATCAACAAGTAAGTTAGTAACAATGTTTGGGGCTAAGAAGAAAAATAAACCAAGATAAGGAGCTAGAAGGTAAGAAGACTTGCTATTTTCGACAACTGAGTCATATAAAAGGATAGATTTAATGTTTTTTGCCGTACTAAGTACTAAGGTAGGCACTATGCTGAGTACCTTAAAGAGATAAAGGTGCTATTATCTCACTTATTTTGCAGGTAATAAAACTGAAGCTTAGAGATGTTAAGTACCTTGTCCAAGGTTAAACAACTAGGGGAACCAGGATATGGATCCTGACAGTATGGCTATTTCCAACTTCTGTATTAATGAACTTTTGCTGAGGAAAAACACAACCCCCAAGTATCAGTGGCTTGCAAGTATTTATTTCTTGCTTCTGTTATACAAGGGCTGGAGCTCTGCTGTGCTCAGCTGGGCTCCCCACGTCTTAATATTCTTGAAACAAGACTTAAACTTTTAACCTCTAAACTGTGAGGTGTTGGCCTGCCAGTTTATGACAAACATTAAGTAACTCAAGTACCAATACCACCAGATATACCACAAGAGGATCACTAGACCAAGAGGGATAAGCTAACATTGAATCAACAAAATTTTCCCTTTGTTGGTTTAAAACTCCCAAATTTCAATCACTTAAACTTTTTTCTAAAGTTTAAGAAAAGTAAGCTTAATATGCAGTAGCTCAGTTTTAGCAGTGGTTCTTAATCTTTTGGGGTTATAATCTCTTTGAAAATCTGAAAAAACTTGGGCTCTCTCTCAAGAAATAACGCTCATCAGTCTACACAATTTTGCATTCAATCTAAGGGGCAAACAGGTCCCTAGAAAAGCCAAAATCCTCAATTTGAGAACCATTAAATTGTAGCATCTGCCAAAATAAATCTCTTCGCTGAAAACTTCCTTCCACTCCCTGGTGAACAACAGTGATTCTCTTTTACTAATTATTTCATTTAACTAAAAGATACCTAACTCTGATTATTAGCAATCAGAAACATAGTTTTGTAATCTAAGACAGTTCTGCAGCAAAAAAGAACAGGGGCCTAGCTAGCTGTTAAGAACTAACTATTTCAGCTTCCCTGAAGGCAAGTTTTACTTATCAATTATGTGTGTATGAATTAGTCATCAATATTTTTATTCTATGGTGGCTGGTTTTCCGTCTATACTCAGTGGCTTACAAGTATGTTGTTGAATACAACTCTGGTCCTTCAGAAATACAAATATAATTGTAAATTACCCTAAGTCATATAAAACTTTTTTTTTAGAGGAAGGTAAATTTGCCCACTCCTCCCCCAAATCATTAAACTTTCATAGTGTATTATTGACCTTACTCTATTTTCTTTATAAACACAGTACTATTAAAATGTAAAACCAAACAGTGGAGCAAGCAGGCAAGTTGTTAACTTTTGATACTTGAGGGCCCATGTTTCATTATACAACAACTGAATCACAACCTGATTAAGCTCTCAGCAATACAACATACCCAAATTATTACGTGGCAATACAAACAGTTTAAAGTAAACAGAGCTATAAGGATGCTTAAATATACACTGAAACAAGGCCAGCTGTGTCTGTGACTTGATCGCCATTATCCTGAAAGAGAGCTAATACTATGACAGTTGTCCACAGAATCATTTTTAAAAAGGTATTGTATTTAGTCAGTGTTTTTTCAATAAAAAATGGCAATAATATGTGAATTGAACAGATCTAGGGACAATATAAACAAACAGGTAAATTTATATTATTTGCTTTCAGCAGAAGCAATAATAAAATATTCTTTCATTTTGAGAGGCAGTATAGTGTTGAGATGAATAGAACAAACTTCAGAGGCTAAATGCCTCAGTTTGAATCCCAGCTCTCCCAGGTACACTAGCCAGGTGAACAGGGGCAAGTTAGATAACCTCTCTGTGCCTCAGCTTCTTCTTATGAAATGGGTGAGTTAATGGATGACTCCAAGTACAGAACTTAGAATGGCACCTGAAGAAAAAGTCCAAGCACTAGAATGTAAGCTGTATGAGGGTAGTGATTTTTACCTCTTTTGGCCACTGATGTATGTAGTGCCTAAACATAGCAGGTGCTCAATAAATATTTGTGGAATGAGTGACTGATATCACTGTTATCAACATGGTGATTTCTGGATAGATGAAAAAAAACTGAACCATTTAAGCTCAGCTACTTAAATTTGGAAACTTTCCCTTTCTTCCCACACGCCCTCCCTCTAAAACGAAAGAGAAACATAAGCATTCTTAAGTTGTACATCCAACTCTTCTAAGGCCCACAGCACCAAAATATGATCGATAAACCAGATTTCAGTTGAGCAAGAGTGCCATCTAGTGCTCATAAAAGCTACAACAAGCTGAGAATTCGGAGTAGATTTTCATAGTGTGAAGACAAAAAAAACCTATAAATGCAAAATTCGTTAGGAAAAAATCTGCTCTATCAACAGCCAAAGTCTTTGAAAGAAAGGTATTTATACAGAAAATTAAAGAATTAAAGCTTTTAAAGTTAGTATATACCATATTAGAAGAAACATTTTAGAGAGTATGCTCAAGATCTACTTACCATAAAGGTCATCCTGCTATGAATAAAGTGGTGCATTGAGCTTATTTTCTTTTCAATGGCATGTGTTTTCTGGTCTTATTAGAAGAAACAGAAGTATCCATTATAAAAATTTTGGAAAAATATAGAAAAGTATAAACCACAGACCAGAGGTAACCACTGTTAGCATTTGGAGTACATATACATATTTATCCTTGATTTAAAATATACATGGGAAAAACATTTTAATTTTCATCAAATATTTGGCCAAGATATTAAAAATGAAATATGAGAATATGATAAATGATCTTTTTAAACTAAAATTAAGAGCTTTCCCTACAATTAAAAAAACCCTAGCCTCAACATTGTATTCAGTGGGGTAAAATTTTTTAAAAATTGCTGTCAGTTATGTAATCATTTTGGCCTGGTTTTGCAGTAGCCAAAATTTATAAGGACTGGGCTTAAAAAATGAAAAAAGATAAATTATTTCACCTGTTCTCTTTTAGATATCACTAAATTGATAGCATACCAATTTGAATTTGGGAGATTTGAATTAAAAATTTGGGTTTGCAATAATGTTTAATCTTGTTATTCAATTTGAGAATGCTCATAAAAGTTTTTGGCTTTATTTTTAATTCCCCTTCCCCTCAAATCATTGATACAGCCGAGATTTGATTCACAGCTCATTACATAATCATTAAATGATGAAAAGAAAGCTGTCTGCCACTTCCTACCTTTTGGACAAATGCTGTTTTTACATTTAGTACAAAGAATGGGAATCAGGGAATTTCCTAGGATTACATAGGAATAATAGGGTCAGAAGAGTCATGGGGGAAAATGGAGAAAAAAAAGACCAAGAAGCTGCTAGAGGGAGGTGGGCGGGCCTCTCCAGCTGAACCTTGGTAGCCTCCAATCAGTGAGGCAGCAGGGCCTTGGGGAGGGCAACTCCTGGCCAGGCTGGGGTGAGGCTCCTTTATCTGGAGACTGGTTGCAAGGCTGGGAAGGGGGGCAGAGCCTGGGCTCATACTGTCACTTGCTGGACTGCACTCTCTTCCAGACATTAATTAGGTTCCTGGGCATATAAACTAAATTACAACTCTCTTCATAGTAGGCAGGGAGGCCCATTCTTCCCAGCACCTAGTTTCAGGACATAAGCTGCTGTGGTAGGCTGCTTTAAAATGGCTCCCAAGGATCCGTGCCCTATCTTCTGGTACTCACTCTATTGTGTAATATTCTTCTAATGAACAGACTAAGGCAGAACTGATGGCATGTCTCATCCAACATTTGGTTATAAAAGACTGACTTCTGTCATGCTAGCATTCTTTTGCTGGTATCTTGTCTCTGGTTCTTCTCAGGTGCTCTCTCTGAAGAAGCAAGTGGAGAGGCCCACATGGCAAGGAAGAGCAAGAGCTGCCAGTCAACTACCAGCAAGGAATTGAAGTTCTCAATCCAACAGCTCTCAAGGAACTGAATCCTTCCAACAGCCATGTGAACTTGAAAACTCATTCTTCCCCACTTAAGCCTTCAGATTAGACCACAACCCTCGATGACACATTAACTGTAGGCTCATGGGAGACCCTGAAGCAGAGGTCCTAGCTAAACTACAGCCAGATTCCTGACCCACAGAAACTGTGAGATAATAAATGTGTATTGTTTTAAGCCACCAAATTTGTTATGAAGCAACAGATAACTAATTCAGTTGTTAAACAAAGAAAAGCTGCTTGAGCCCACTTGAGAGAGCATACCCTGAGAATCTGTCACTGGCTTTTGGCAGCCTCCCCAGTCACCACCAAGGCCTAGACCCTTCTTGTGCCCCGGCACAACTGGGCACTTCTTTTGTGAGTTTACAGATTAGGTTCTCCTCAGTTCACCTGCCTGGTCTCTCTCTCCCACCCAAGGGGTTTTGTACCTTCAACATCTGAAATAAATAATAAAACATCTGAGCAAACTTCTTAGCTCCATGCTTCAGTGACCAGACCAATATGGAATCTAAGTGCACGTGTGGTTTCTAAGATAAGCCACCCATCCTGATTATGTATTATTAGTTTTATTGCTCTTTGGAGTTTACTATTTACCAACTGGTATGAAAATACTTTAGTATTTTAACAAGTATTGCATGCCAGTGCATAACGACTGAACATCAACCCTAGTTTATGCTGTGAAGTTAATTCATCAGACAATATTCAAGATCTTAGTTCTATTTCCTTTCAGTGAGTTTTTAAATACAATTTATGTAATTTTTGCAACTTCTTTTAGCCAGCTCAATCTTTAAATTATGATGGTATTACCACATGGAAACTGCCAAGCTAGAGTTTTTTTATTTATAATGCCCAACAGTATAGTGAGAAGGAGCTTTGACAAAAGTCACAGTTACATGTTCATACATGCACTGACACATAGCAAAAGGAAAGAAAAGGGGGGGGCCACAATAAGGAAACAAAAATGAGGCCAAAATTTAGTCTGCAGGAAAGAACAACAGAGCATTAGTTACAGCCAGTAATAAGAGGTTTGGTTTGGGCATGTTGGGGATAGAAGCAGTGTGTACTTATATAAACAAACAGATAAGCTAAGAAGAAAAGTTAATTATTACATTAAAAGTTATTTGCTCCACTAAGCTGTCTTTATTACCCAACCCATTCTGATTTTTCCTTGCTCTGAATTATTGTAACGCTCTATATGTCGTTTAATTTTCCCACATTGATTTTAAGTCATCTTCCAGTATAAAAATAATATGTGCTCACAAACAAAAACAAAAAAACTACAGGAAAACAGATTGGTGCTTAAGGATGTAGAGTCAGACATGCCTCCCAACTCTCAGTATTCACTACTTGAGTTGAGTTGCTTAATCTTTGTTTCCTCATCTATAAAATGTAAAACTCACATCACAGAATGGCTGTAGGTATAAAACTAGACATTGCAGTAAAATGGGCCTTCAAAGGAAGTGCACAGGTAGTTTGTAAAAATTCTTCCAGAATGTGAATGTAAATGTCAAATATAAAAAGGCAAAATATAGCAAGAATTGAGTTTTGAAGATCTGGTGTGACACAGGTAGTGTCACCAGCAGTCGCACCACCTTTAGGAGCACTGAGGACCAAGGAAAGCAGTACCCAGGCAGGCTGGCAAGTGCTTCTTCTCAACAAGAAAGCCTAGCTTTTGAGACGTTCATGTTTCCTTTGCTAAATAAATTAGAAACTTAATCTAATTTCAGAGCGAGTGGGTGTATTCATATTTGTATATTTGTTTTGTTTTGGGAAGATAGCTTCCTCAAAATCTGTAACCCACGTGAAATCTTGCAATGTTATATGTCAAATGCTTATAACAAAGCCTAGCATATAGTGAGCACTCAATAAAATTAAGTATTTATTAATGATTATTATTATGAAAAGAAAAATTAAAATCTCCAATAATCCCACCTCTAAAAGAGAACCAGGGTTTTGGTACTATTTTGTTACAAGCAGGTTTCCTGACATTTTCCCCTCTCTATAAAAAAATATATATTTGGCCTACTATTTTAAAAGTTGCTTTTCCACTTAAATATAATTTTTTTCTTTTTTTATACATTTTAAAACAACTTTCAATAACTATGTAATAGTCCTTTATACAGATGTACCATAATTTAATTAACTAATAATTTCATTATTGGATATTTAGATTACCAACTTATATATAATAATATAAATACATTTATATCATAAATAATACTACAGAGATTATCATCATACATAAATCTTTCTTCAGATGAGTTCTTAGATGTGGAATTACTGTGTACATACACTCCCACTAACAGTTGCACTACTGTCAACGTACTACCACAAAATTTAACATTTTTAGTGAAAGTCTTGATTTGTTCTTAATTGCTTTTCTCTAAATCATTGCAAAACTCTTAACAGTAGTGGTTGTTTTCAACTTCTTTTTATATTTCTCACAGTGCCATAACAGTGTTACGCACAAAGAAAGATTTTAAATGAATTCTTACTTTAAAAAAGTATTCCCATTTCGGCCTTAGATAGAGAGGGAGGTCAGCTAGAGGTATAGCGAGTTCAGGAAAGAAAACAATAACCCTGTTATTATTTTAAGAAAGGAAAAAGAACTATAATTTAGTTTCATTCCAACCAATAAAAAGCATTTAATACAAATATGCAGTACTAAAATGACAGAATATTTATCTCAAGGTTTGACTCTTCACATTTTACTACAAAATTACTTCCAAGTTCAAAGAAGGAGCCATTGAAGGCCAGTATAAATTGGAATTAGACACCCCTTAATCAGAATAATTCCCACTAAGGATTTATTTATAATAATAAAATGCACTAAAAGGAACAAAAAATAATAATAAAATAAAATAAAGATTAAAATACTCATTGCTTGGTGGAAGAACCAAACACAACTCTAGCTTGGAGTGAAATTTTTGTTTAGAAATTTACTTTTATACATTAAAATGAAGAAAGAAAAGGGCTTGCCAGACACCCATACTCCAATACTTAGTACAGGCCCAATCATCCAAGATTTGTTTAAATCTTCAGCATCTAAATAAGATGAACTAAACTTTTAATGCAGTATTTAGGGAAAAAAAGCAAATTTGTTAGTAGTTTGTTAGTAGTTGTCACTAATGAAAGAAGTATAATATTTAGATTTTCCATCTTCTTTGACAAGGTTTACTGCCATATTATTATTTTCATCATGCTACACTAGATTTTTAGTGTACATGCCATAGATACCAAACCTCTGACCTAACAAATGGTATGCAAAAGTATACAAAATGGCACTTACTATTATGAGTTTGAAAATATTTTGTGCTTAACAGTACAGTTATAATGGGGTTTACAATTAGAAAATATCAGTGAAATATTTTAAAATCTAATTTATAACATATAGGCAACAAAGTTAACAATGTCTAAACAATTGTTAGTTTAACACAGTTCAAATTGGGTAATTTCTTAAAATCATTTTATAACTTTAGTTCGTAATTTAAGAAACCAAGATTAAAATATTCCAATTTGATCAGGTAAATGTTGAACTATGGAAAGGACAAGAAAAAAATACTTTTTACACTACTTAAACATAATCCTTTACGATCCTATGATAATTTTCCAAATAACTAAATAAAAGAATCCAAAGACTTTCAAGTATGCACAGGAAACATACAAGTGGAAAAATGATTTCTATAAGAGCTCCAAGTAATGATATAATCTGGGCTTGACTTCTTAAAAAGACAATAGAAGCCCCTTTTCTTTTTAGCTGTAAACAACTTGCTGTATGACATGTAATGCAATACAATATTTTGGGAAATTTCAAACGTTTATAATCCACGAGAAAAATACTCAACACTCCTACACTATTTTTTTAAGCCCACAATAGTGCAGTCTTTCAGCTACAAAGCCAGAAGCCAGTTATAAAACCAGTACTTTTCCGCTACTTGTGGGGCGGGGAAGGGGATGTTCAGCACTGCAAACGTTAGGGTCTAAAATAAGATCTTTGCAAGGAGTTACTACAGCACTCACACTGCCAGCATTGTCATGGCAACAATGAACTAGCTAGGAGAATGCTCTTTTAACATTCAAAGCTAATCTTGAGTCTATTACTCACGGAAACATACCAAATTTTCTTTCAGGCAGTTCACTAAAGAAATCATCTTACTTGGTAATCTCTTAATGTAAAGATAAGCCTTTTATATATCATATTTCCAAGATCACAGTCTTAGCCACCTTCTTGCAATCAGCTGAAATTTATAATGACAACATAATGAAAATTATATGCCACAGTGAAACACAAAGATTCAATAGAGTTCAAATGCAATTTCAAGATGGGTCAGGGTTTAAATAGGAATTTGATATGCAATTTAATAACATCTGAGAATGTGGTTTCTCCTAGAAACCAAAGTTTTACATTTCATCCTGAAGGAAAAATAATTTGGAAAAGAAAGTAATATATATTTTAATAGGAAACATATTAAATTTTTATTCAGATAATGCAGTATAATGATGAAAAGCATGGACTCTGGAGTCTCACAGCCTGGGTTTGAAACCTGGCTCCTTTTCTTACTGAGCTATGATACGTTGGGCAAGTTATTTAACCTATCTGAGCCTTGATTTTTTTTCCTGATGCATAAAATGGGGCTAATAATACCTACTCTTACAGTGTTGTGGTGGATTAAATAAAAAGGGTTAAAAATATATGAAAAGGGTTAAGAACTAGGTTTCGCATACAGAATGCCTATTCTTATTACATTCAAAAATACACATTCTTCGAAACTAGAAAGATTAAGAGACTGCTGAAAATGACTTACGGTAACTTTGTCCCAATGTGTGGCAGATTCTAAGCGGGGCAGGCATGGGCGCTCAGGAGGAGCCCCAAAGACACCTGCCATGCCCTATGAAGCAAATTCAAGAAATCAAACATGATACAAAATCTCTTCAAGCCCTGTTACTTCTGGGGTATCTTTTGGGCCATGTAATCTTTGCTTAGTTACTTTGTTCTTAAAATCATATCAAGCAGTCTAGGCCAGGCCAGTTATCCGGCCAGAGTGAAAGGACTGTTTTGGGGACTTTCTGCTTAATATGTCAAGCTCCCACTGGGGGAAGCAGAGTAGGAACACTGATAGTGCAGCTTTAATCTCCTCAGCAGACCATCAAGGCAGGCAGTCTCTGCAGCAAATTTGCCTGAAGTATCAGACATGAATCGACTAGGCACAGAGGATTCAGCTGCTTACTGACAGCACTGGCATATAAGTCATCATTTGCTTTTCTACATTTTTTACCCCTGAAGATACATTGGAGAGTCAGATGTTCCTAAATGGAACAATAGACAAGCATTGTATCAGGGGAGGAATCCGGTTCCCAGAGTGCTAAAACATGTTTATAAAACCCTTACTTTGGTTCCTAGAGGTGCTATTTCCTCTAGGATGCTATTCCCTAGGGCCAAGGGACCTGGAAAGTAGGTGAAAACTTTCCCAGTTGCCCAGAGACTTGGGGTACCCTAAAGGGCATATGGTGCCAGAGGGCTCAACTTCCTATCTCCTCTCCCCCAACTGCACTGTGAGGGCAGAACAGAATACTAATAGTTAATATTCACTGAGTGCTGAGTTACAGTAAACATTGCACATGTTACCTCATTTAATCCTCACAACTCTGTGAGGGAACTGAGGCTTAAGCAGATTATATAACTTGCCCAAGGTCACAAAGGTTGGCAGAGTAGGACTTAGAGCCAGGTCTGACTAACTCTAAAGCCCATGGTTTAAGCATGCTTCTTTATTGCTGTCCAGATATTAAAGCACAGGCCTTGGCAATGGACCTCTCCATGTACACTTGACCCCTGGATGACACATGCACCTGTTTGCCTGCAACCCCTCCCTACTGGTGCCATGTTGACATACTAGAATAGTGCTGAACTCCAAGGAGGGGATGGATGCTACAGATCTGCCATCACCAACGGAGCAAAATTCTGAGTAAGTCCACCACTTACCCTGAGGCAGTGGTTGGTTAGAAGCATCCTTTGGTAAAGTTGGACATAGCATTAATATGTTAATATATTAAAATTTACTGTACAAAAGGCAATTAGGGGTGTAAATACATGTGGATACAAAGAGTGGGATATATGAAAGTCAATTATAAGTCAATACATAAAAATCCTAAACTCTAAACAGAAAAATCCTAAAGTAATGCCAGTTTGGAGTTTGACTCATTAGCTAAAAGACCTAGATCAAGTTCATCATCATCTTCATTATTATCACCAATATTCATCACCATCATCACCAATATTTACTGAGCACTTACTGTGTATCAGGCCCACTTCTACATACTTTACTGTTCACTTAATTCTCAAAACTACCCTGTGAGAGTGGTATTATTATCCTCATATTACAATAAGTAAACAGTCTCAAAAAGTTTATTCGTAATTAACTTTGTACAGTATATCAAAGTTTACAAAATGCTTTACCAATATGATCTCCTTTAATTTTTATAATCACATCACAAGGCAGATATTAAAATTATGTCAATTCACAGATGAGGAAACAGACTACAGAGGTTAATTTATTCATGGCTGGTAAAGAAAATCCAAGATCTTTAAACCCTTCTGAAGCAATATCTCTAGTCAATGTGAGACTCTGTATATTTAAAATAGATGGTTAGAAAGAAAAAAAAAAAATCAAGAAAAAGCAAAAGCTTCTTTTGTTTTTAAAGTAGAATAATGATTAAAATTAAGAGAAGCTTACAGCCTTTTCTTTGATATGCCAAAAGATAGATAAGCACAGCGCTTGGCATATAGTAGGTACACAGTAAATACCTCATGAATGAAATGAGAAGAAATATTCAGTGCGTTCAGTGCCTCAATAAAATTTCAATTATTTCTTATGTTCAGAATCTCTGTCATCAAGAAAACTGAATAAATATAGATTAATATTTTATAATTTAAGACTGCCAATGTATACATTACTTGTTAGATGAAAAAATAGACACACCTTAATTTGGTGAGGTGTAATCACTATCAATGACCTTGAGAGATCTTATTTTGTGAGAAAACCCGTCTCCCTATCATTTAAATCACTTTTTACTTTTGAAAGGCTTCTCTAAATATGTCCTTCAGTACCACTGATCATATCATTCTACCACTATTTTGCAAGGCTTGGCCTTTATCACATGAT
>NW_020172162.1:4340297-4386939 GCF_003031525.2 Neophocaena asiaeorientalis asiaeorientalis
TGGCTATTAATAGCATTTGAAAAATTACTCAGTTATAATTATAGACAGCTAACACCTGCCAACTTGCTAGAAAATGAAATCATGTCAAGTTTAAAGACGACTGTGCAATGCTTGTCAAACAGTGAAGTGTGAAAACAGTAAATGCTCATTTTTAGTGGGGTAAACTAAGATTCTAATTAGACTTTACTGAATATAACACATAGAATTGACAAATTATCCTAGCTATTTAAGAAAGCATATGTATATGTATGTATGTGCATATTTTATATATATATAAAATACATATGTATATATTATATATGTATAAAATCTTGTCAATTTAAACAATTTTTAAGTTAAAATATTAATACTATTCATTTAATGAATATGTATATATGAAAGTTGATTTGGGTAATATAACTAACAAAACTCACACCATGAATTTTATTTTCCTTTAGTATGGTTTAAAAGCTTAGGAAGTTGTTTGAAGGTAATTTTACAATATAAGTAATATTTTAAAACTCTATGAAGACCTTTCCCTTTTAAAATTAAAAAGTCAGATTTAAAGAAATCATAAAACTAAAAGTATTTCATTTTTCTAAGGTAATTCCATATTTCATTGCAATCTTATTAGATTTTTCTATAAGTAATTATAGAAAAGAGATAAGAACATGAGAAGGCATGATTCTTGTGTTGCCAAATTTCACAAGTCTTTTTCATATAAACTGAAACATGTCACAAATGGTGACAGTCTACTAGCAGTAATACAGGCTTTCAACAATAAAAACGCCTATTGTGAAAGTCCAATAAATGGTCCTAACAGCTATCCTACAAAAACTCCCTAAGTATTTTCAGTGAAAAAGCATTTTTTTAAAAAACAAGCATCTTTTTCTTCTTTGAGCAATATTTTTTAACACCTTTATTGGAGTATAATTGCTTTATAATGTTGTGTTAGTTTCTGCTGTATAACAAAGTGAATCAGCTATATGTATACATATATCCCCATATCTCCTCCCTCTTGCATCTCCCTCCCACCCTCCCTATCCCACCACTCTAGGTGGTCACAAAGCATGAAGCTGATCTCCCTGTGCTATGTGGCTGCTTCCCACTAGCTATCTATTTTACATTTGGTAGTGTATATATATCCATGCCACTCTCTCACTTCATCCCAGCTTACCCTTCCCCCTCCCTGTGTCCTCAAGTCCATTCTCTATGTCTGCGTCTTTATTCCTGTCCTGCCCCCTAGGTTCTTCAGAAACTTTTTTTTTTTTATTCCATATGTGTTTAGCATACGATATTTGTTTTTCTCTTTGTGACTTACTTCATTCCGTATGACAGACTCTAGGTCCATCCACCTCACTACAAATAACTCAATTTCATAAAAAACAAGCATCTTTTAAAAGACTGTTTTTCTATATACAAATGTCATGGTAAATGTATCTTTATTGACATTAGTTTAACTTGGTGTAGTAACCAACAGGAAAAAAAGCAAAGCATAAAATAATGTTCCCATAGTGTGACTTAAACTTCCAGTCTACCCATTGCCCCTAGTAATACCATCATCAAATATTCTGAAGAACCCTCAGATGCCCCTGAGTTTACTGTGCTAGTGTAACTGAAGTAGTAGTTCATATCATCAAGGTCAATTAAGGTCTTTCTCTCTTAATGTAATAAATGTGATCTACAAAAGCTGGGTCAACAAAAGCTGGGTCAAAGTAAATCCTATTTTCTACTGACTTCAATTAAAAAGTAAATATTTGGGGCTTCCCTGGTGGCGCAGTGGTTGAGAGTCCGCCTGCTGATGCAGGGGACAGAGGTTCGTGCCCCGGTCTGGGAAGATCCCACAAGCCGCAGAGGGGCTGGGCCCGTGCGCCATGGCCACTGAGCAGCTGGGCCCGTGCGCCATGGCCGCTGAGCAGCTGGGCCCGTGCGCCATGGCCGCTGAGCCTGGGCGTCCGGAGCCTGTGCTCCGCAACGGGAGAGGCCACAACAGTGAGAGGCCCGCGTACCGCAAAAAAAAAAAAAAAAAAAAAAAAAAAGTAAATATTTTATCATGGTGTGAAAAAAACAGACTGATTTGAGAAACTGTGACAAAGAAGAGATTATAATTGGTGGCGAGGCTTGCATGGTGCTGATATACATCCAGCATAACTTTCATCCTTTTATGCAATTTAAGTACTGCCTTCCCTCCACCAGCATCTCCCCTGTCTTTCCACTAATTCTAAAATTTCCCCGTGCCTCTGGTTCCTCCAGTACATGCTAATTTGCTACTCATAAACACTGTTTTTAGATATGAAATTATTCATGATTAAGACATAACACCAAATAGGGCCCCATTGTTTCAAAGTTCTAAGTGATTAATAATCCTTCATCAAACCGAAGATTCTACAGCTACTTTCTATCACATCAAAGTTTCAACAAATCCTTAAGTTGGCTGTTTAAGTTATTATCTACTCAATTGGTTAAAAGATATCCTGCAAATTTCTAATGGCTTACAAAAGGAAAATAAATATAACCCTAAAACAAAGAGAACAGCACATCTATTTCCAAATTCTTTTACTCCAAGAATGATCTGTATAGCACTTTAAGGGCACACAGTATTAAAGACAAGAAAATAATTCTAATTAAGCTAAACTATTGTTTCAGGGAGTCCTCCTGACATAAACAACCCATGACCTTAAATTGAAGTCTAATAGGCAAGTGTTTAACATCCCATTTCCCTACAAAACACTACATCTCATTTATAAACAAAAACAATGTTAGAAAAATATTTTAAAAATTGATCATTCTGGTTTTTTATTTGTTTGTTTCCATGCTAAAGACCATTTGGGGCACTGTAACAGGAATAAAATATTTGAAATCTGAAAACTTGAAAAAAAAGAGTATCCGTGTTAGTTTCAATCTTTCTTAAAAGTCAGAACAAAGGAAGAGGACACTGAGGGCAGATAGTGTAGGTATGATTCATCCTGTAAGCCAGTGAGTAGAAAGAACATAGGCTTTTTACTTTGTTTTCAAACCATTTAGAAAAAAAAAAGTTAAAGATTTGCCTTCAACTTCTTTACATTCTTCTTCCAAAGAAGCCCATACAAACTGAGGGTAAATAGTATTCTCCTCTGAGCTCAAAAGCAAAGAAAGAAAGTGGTCAAAGATAGGAATAAGAGGAAGCACTGAGGAGAGAAGCAAGCCAGGAGGCTTTCTGAGGGAAAGGGACTGAGTTCTCAGTGTATCAATAAAATAAGGAAGGCCAAAAAACAGTGGATATGGAAGAGAGAAGCTCAGTGTAAACACTGAAAGAGGACTTTCATATTTGCTGTGATACCTAAGAGTCAGCAGTGAATGTTTGAGATGGACTACCTTAAATTTTTGGCTTTGACTAGACACAGCAGTAAAATAGAAATAAAAACAAAACAATCATCTTAAAAGGCCAAATCTGCTTCTAGAATGTTCCGAATCTGTTATATTTTATAGCATCATTATAAATTAGTTACATTTCCAATCTAATAGAATCTAAATTATAACTAGACCAAAGCAATATATTACCTAGTTAGATATCAGTTTTATTGGCAGCCTCTGACTAAACCTGTCTTCTGTCCCTCTTCTTCCTCACCAACAGAAACCTTTGTTCACATGATGGGGGCTCTTCTGGCTCTTAGGGGCTGAATGTGGATTAATCCAAACCAAAAACAGAAATGCCCAATTTCTTTGCCAGTTACTGGCTTAGTAAAGGGCACGTGACACTGGTCAATAGAAACTGAGAAGAAGTCTGCTGGAAGGTTTCTGGGGAAAGCTTTTCTTCCCTAATAGAGGCATGGGAAAAAACTCTTTTCCTCTTAGCTGCAAATGGTCAATGACTACACATGGTGCCTGGAGAACAAATAGATAAAAGGCAAAAAGGTAACATAGTTCAGCTAATGAATCAATCTTTCAGGCTTGAAATAGCCTAACTTCCAGACTCATTATGCGAACAATAGGTTTACTAACCTCTTATTGTTAAACCTACAAACTATATATTACCCAATGGATACCAACTGGATACTCCAACTGCAACTCTACAACTATAAATATGCACCATACCCAACAACTAAAGTTTCATTTCTCCCTGGGGGGGTAACAATCACTTCACTAAATGAAAGTCTCCTCCATCCCACTTAAGATAAATACTTCTTACTTGGTCTAAGTTTTCTACCATAAGCCAAGTTACTTTCAGATAGTGTTAATTGCTGACAGGCATATAAGAAAATTTGTTTTCCTTTGTCATGGTAGAGAAATGAAAAGGATCAAATGACTACTCTTGGAAAAGTACTTGGCTATTTTGGATACTCCTCATAATGTTTTGATGAATATACACATACTCACATTTTCCCCCTTAATTACATGTATCATAAAGACAATAGCTCACCAGTGGACTATAATAGTATATTGGGTCACTCCATTCATTTGCTTAGGGAATCAAGCATATCCAAAAGGTATTATGGGTGTAAACAAACAAACAAACAGCACAACTAAAATCTCCTATGAGAACAGAAGACCTTCCTCTAAAACAGGGAACAAATCTAATTGATCTTCCAGTCCTGACTATAGTGCCTGGCACAGAATAGTTCTCAAAAATGTGTTGAACAGATTTAAGTATGCTGACTTGAAATCAATAAATTGAGAACAGGAATACAAACAGAGAATGCTATCTCTCAATGTGCCAATTTTTTACATGTTTAGCCATTCTGAGTTGAATCCATCCTACCACCACCCTACCATATCTCCCTGACCATACTCCTCTGAGCTGACCTATAGCAATTAAGGGCCCCTTCAGGAACAGCTGCAAGAATTGCAAATGCAGTTCAGCTTTTGCTGCTTACTAGTGAATAACAGAAGGCATTACAGAGCACTACATTATCTTGTTTCCCTTGTAAGGCTGGTGCTAGAGTGTGAGAAGTGAGGCTGCAGCGTTAAGTGGACGCCAGATGATGCTGGACATTAAGTAACATACTTAAGTTTAGATTCTATCCTAAAGGATTTTAGGGAGGAGAGAAACATGGTCAGCTTTTTATTTTAGATAAATAGCTCTGCAATTACGTGGAGGATGGATATAAAGGTGGTTGAGAAAAGTGAGAGATAACAATGTCAGGAGTAGAACAGTGGTGGCAGGGGCAGAAATCCCTTTAAGAGCTATTTCTAATCAGATTTATCATAGGCAACTTAATCTCAACATGTCCAAAACAGAACTCACCATTCCCCTCAAGTGACCCTCTACCGCTCTTTTGTCTCCCGAAATGACTTAATTATTCATCAAGGAGTTCAAGCTAGAAACTTTAGAGCCATCCTTGATTTTATTTTCCTCATCTCCTATATCCAATTAAATACTATACCCCATAGGTTCTAACTCCTAGCTATCTCCCAAATCTATTCACCTTTTTCCACTTTGCCCACTACATCTTACTCCACCATTTTTGCTTTGGACTAGTGAACAACCTCCTAACTGTTGTACATTCACTCTCGACCCCTGAAATCCATTCTTTAAATTGCTTCCAAAGTGATGCTTCTAATACACCATGTATCATGTCACCATCTTGCTCAACACCCCTCAGTGGCTTCCCATTGTTCCTAGGATAAAGCCTACAACTCCTAACATGGCCCACAAGATCCTCTGTTCTCTGGCTCCTGCCTAAAAACAGAATTCCTAACTTTATGGGTGTTTCTTATGTGCTAGGCACTGTGCTATGCTTTATAAGCATTATTTCATTTTATTCTTATTGTGAGGCAGGAACTATTAGCATCACCCTCATTCTGCAGGTGAGAAAACTGAGTCAAGGAGAGATTATGTAACTTACCTAAGGCTGTAGAGTTCAGGTCTGACTCCAGAGCATGTACTTAAACTTTCACACTCTCCTCACACTATATGCTCCAACCACACTGCATTACTTTCCACTCCTAAATTCACCTGCTCTCTCTTACCATGAGGCCTTCACACACACTATTCCCTATACATGGAATGTCCCTCTCACAAATCTCATTTTTGCCTGGATAATATCTATTCATTTCTGCTTAAATGCCATCTCTTCAGGGAAGTCTTCCTTTACTATCTAAAATTATATTGTTTGTTTATGGTCTGTCTCCCTTCAGTAGAATGTAAAAATTGTTACCACTGATTCTCAGTTCTTAGAATGGCATTCATCAGGGGTTCAATTAACATTTGTTGAATGAAGGCATGAATGAATGATGTAGGGATGAAAACTCCCTAATCTAGTAACTTCATCTATTCAGACTAAGAAACAGTATTTATTTAGTAGCTTCCAGGTCCCAGTCAACACTCTTGAGAACTTACAGCTGAGCCTGCGCGTCCGAAGCCTGTGCTCCGGGAGAGGAGCTCTGTCTCTCCCACAGGCTCTGGGAGAGACAGACACATAAACATGTGATTATAGCCCAATATAAGTAAAGTGCCTGTTAGAATTGTAGCTGGAATAATGTGCATAGATGCAGAGATGAGAAAGAAGGCATAAATTGATGGGAAATCTTCACAGTAGAGATTCTTGAATCCTTTTGCAGGATGAATGAGTCTTGAAATACATATCACACAGTCCATGTATTTCTTTTATGAAAGGGGAGAGCAGCATCCACTACATATGGGGCACTTTACATCTCAGTTATCATAATTTATATTATTTATTATAGTAATACACCTCTGTATTATTATTACCATTTTATAGATGTGGAAATCCAAGCTTAAGAGAGGTCAAGTAACTTAACTCGTTCAAGGGTATGCAGTATATTAATAAAGGAGGAGAACCTGAGCCCAGGTCTGACACCAGTACCACTTTACTTACCATTATGTTAGTCCTTTGACCCTGTACTCCCCAGAACCTAATTACTTCTGTTTTCAATCTAACTCTTAACAAAACTGGTTATCTGGTTTCCCATTCTAATATAAAAAAAGTAGCAAAATAAAAGATTCAGGAAGAGACTGAAGTGAAGTATACCAACAGTAAGGTAAGGAAAAGAAAGACTATAAAAATTGAACACACAAATTCAAACAAAATGTATCATACAGTCCTACATATACATTCCATCCTCAGCTGTACAAGAGTATGTACTTGATGTGCATAATGATGACCCCATTATGAAAAAAACAGTTGTTGTAGTCACTACACTAAGAGATAGAGAAATAACTTTTGATGCTCAAAGAGGTAAACTTCAAGTACTAGAATAATTCCTCTCTAGTAACTCTGGATAAATATAAATTGTAACTATTGTTTCCACAGCGTTTGTGAGAAGAAATATCCAGAGATCTTAGAGTCTTCATTTTATACACATTATTTTTCTGTTGCTTTAAACTGAATTCAAACCAGAATAGAAAAACTGTTCATCTTAGCTTACACATATACCCAAGTAAATTATAAATTTAAAAAACTTCTCATACTGTGACTTTGAACACATGTGGATTGAGTAATTTAGACTAATAAGCTTAAAGACCATTTCTGACAAGTCTTAATATCTAAAAATCTTTCCCTTAAAAAAACCTTCTAATAAATCTTCTAATAAAACAAGATAAATTGAATATGTACAAACAGGAGGAAAACTATAACATCCTTTATCCTTTGCACTCACAAGTTAAATAGGTATGTATGTGAAAAAAAAGAATCAAACAACTTAGGCAAACACAGAGAAAGCTAGTTAAGTAACTGACCATAACAGTCTACCATTCACTCAACCTGAATCCAATTCTTCAATCTGCAGATGTCAGCTCCTTTATAACATGGGCTTTTATTATTTTATATAATTCTTTCAGGAAAAAAAGGTTGCATTTAGGGAACAGATTCTCGGGTTTTTTGCTTTGTTTTTAAGAACAAGAGGAAATTGTTTCACCAGTTATCTCGAACAAGCTGACTAGGAAATATTTCTTTATCATTTTAGAGGGTTTTAAACGTGAAACTTTCCACAGAGAACACTGTTTGTAGCAATGTGAAAAGCATACTGGCTACACTTCCCAACAACACATAAAAATGAATATAAGGAAAAGTAAGTATTTATTTGTAATTAACTGTAATTTTCACATATTTTGCCCAGGATGAATGCATTTCTTTTTAAATTTTTTTTATACAGGTTTTTATTAGTTATCTATTTTATACATATTAGTGTATATATGTCAATCCCAATCTCCCAATGGAGGAATGATGCATTTCTGCTAATACTCTCTAGAAAGACAATACTTGTTTAGTTGTATTTGAAAATTACTTTTACTTTAGTTCACCTTGTCCAATTTTAACCCCAAATTCAATGTTTTACAAAACAGTCTAAATTTAAGATGTTGAGTGGTTCAAATTATAACAACCTATTTGAAGCAAATACAAAGTGTATATCTGCAAGTAAAACTTCACATTACTAGATAAACAGTTGTACTTATAATGCTATTTCTTACCTGGACGCTCTTCAGAATAAACTCACTTTTCTCTCTTACATCTTTAAAGGGACACCTCTTAGAAAGCATAAGCAGATGAGCAAGAAGCTTATTCAACCCATCCAAAGAAACAGCATTTGAAAGGCCGTCTGCTGGACGATAAGGTGTCTCTTTCACCAAACGAAGACACTCGGTTTTTCTCACAATGATCTGCCTAATGTTTTCCAGTGCTGTCTCTCTAGTAGTTGAATCTCTACTGCACAGTCCATCCCATCTCACTTCATTCTCTCCTTCAGCCATGACAATTGGAGTTTTTTCTTTGCTGTCTTCAGTTACCTTTCAGCATGTCCCCCAAAGCACTTTGCATTTTTTAAAACGAGAAATGTAAGAATAAAATCAGAGAACTCGAATCGTCATGAAAACATACGTCTGGGTGACATTTGGAGGCAGAAGTGTCTTCGATCTACAAGATAGAGCTCGCCCTCTCCTTCTGCCCGGAGGGGCAGTCTTCTGGTCAGAGACTGAGAAAAAAAGTTGCAAAGTTGAAACCTTACAGCGCTGGCTTTGCTGGACAGGCAGTGTCGGGAAAGTGTTCTCCTCCGTCTCTCGGCGTCAGCGGATATCCTCACGTTGTGGAGCTGTCAAACCCGTACTCTGCCCAAAAAGGCTGGTAACAGCTGAACGCTCACCAGCCATTCGGTGTTTTTTGTCTGTGCAGCCACGGTGTTCTCGGGAGCGTTCCCATCCCGCCCCTCCTCCGGCACCAGTCCCCGCCTTCCGCAACTCCTCCCTCCCGGCCAGGCGCTGGCTGGGAAGGCTTGCTGAACCCTGGCTTGCTGGCCCCGGCGGCCAGAGACCCTGGCGCTCCCGGGGGGTCGGCAGCCTCGTGCAGCCGCTGTCTCGGTGGCGGCGTTGGGGGAAAGCGTCTCCGGCCTGCCGGTTCCGGACTCCCCGGGCAGACGCCGTTTCTTTTCCAATCCTTGCGTCCTCGCCCACCACCCGCCAGGCCAGACAGGCACAGGGCGGCCCCGCAATCCCCGAGCGCGGGGCTGAGCAGCGAAGCTGGTGGAGCAGCTGGGCCCACGGCGCAAAGCCCGCCCCTTCGCCCAGCCCCATCGGTGGGGCTCGGCCCAGAGGGCGGGAGCGGGGAGGGAAGATGGGGTCCTCACCCCCAGCCCCTCCCCTTTCTCCGCCCGGCACAAATGAGGAGCCGCCCCCGCCCCTGCGCCCTGTTCCCCGCCCAAGCAGACGCGACCCGCGGAGGCAAAGCCATTGGAAAAAACCCCGCCCTCCCACAGGCTACCTCCAGACCCCAAGTCCGCGCGCGGCCGCCAACCGAGGCCGGCCGTTACGCTTGCGTGACGGCGGGCAGCGCGCATGCGCCTGAAAAGGCAGTTAAGCTGCGCCGGGGGGCGTTTTAGGTGCTCTGAGGTTTGGGTTCTTTGGCCTGAACAAGGGGAAAGGAAAATAAGGGACAGCTGAAGTACACAAGCACGGCAGAGAGTGTAGCACAGACGTACACCTGGAAGTTCTTGAATCTAAATTTAAGGTCAGCCTAAAAATAGAAACGGTCTCTTTATTACGCTAAACCCAGGTTTAAGAAGGCAGGGCGTACTCGCATTGACTTCTGGGAAGTATAGTTTTGGTGCCCCCGGCGCGTTCTGTTTGCGAAAGAAACTACCGCCCCCGTGAGCCACTGCGACGTAGCCTGTGGCGGCCTGCGAGCCAACGGTTAGCGTTGACGGAGATTGACTGAGAGCGTCGGTTTGGTGAGCACTGCGGGCTTGGTTGCCACTTTTCCTTTGACAGGATTTTTCCTTCCTTCATTTCCTCTGGGATTTTAGAAACCAAGTCATCTAGGGCTGTATCCTTAGTCCAGGGACTTCTGTTAGTAATCTACGTGGGAAGGACTAGTCCGGGTGCCCAATCCCGAGGGCGCGTTGAGGCGAGAATTTGGGAATGGTTGCTATCCTGAGGGTCGGAGGGTGCAGCATAAGGCCAGGCAAGGAGGATGCTGTGGAACCGGGTGCTCCGCGCTGCTGCCTCTGCTTCTCTCTCAAGTGGGCTCGCGCGGCATGGATTAGGTACCCCTATGCAATTTCACCTTTGTTTGCCATTGCACAGGGGTGTGGTTTATTTGCTCAGTCAAATGTCACCGCAAGCCAGGCTTTCAAAGAGAGTTGTCAAATCCCTTTTGTATGAGACTAAAGGAGAAAGAATCCCCGGTATTCCTAAATATGAATTTTTGCAGGCTTTAAGGATACAATATGAAAAAAGACATATAAATATCTCCAAAATTTAGTATTTTTAAAGATTCAATCAGTTGTTTACAAATTACTGTTTGATTTTAAAAAGTCATTCCTCTTGAGGAAAGTCGACGTTTGAAGTGTTGTCAATGGACTGAAAACCAAATTAGATTTTAATCCTTCACGTTGCAGAATAGATGTGTTTCTTAAAACTTAGCCTTGCTAGGTACTAAGTATACAACAGTGGAAAAGACTGTTATCTAGTTAAACTAATGGTTAAACATACTACACAGTACACACATTAAACATATAGTACTATATCATTGGGATGGCTATCATCCCAATGGGGTGAGCCCAGCTATCACTGGGCTTCCCAAGCCCAGTCTTGGGAAGTCAGAGAAATCTTCATCTCAGGGAAAGAGGGCCAAAAGAACAGCATATGGTGAGGCCCTGAGTGAGAGAGAGAAGATAATTTCAGGAAACTGCAATAAGCCAAAATCATACATATTTTGAGAGGGATAGCTTTTTGTGTATTGATGTACTTTGAAGCAGCAAAGAGAAAGGTACTGTGAATTTTCCAGATAGTTTCTGAAAGTCATCTATCCTTGAACAGATTTATAGTTCTGATGAATTGGTTTAATTTGGAAAGCCTTTGACATTCTAATGTTACTGGTTTAAATCAGAATTTTAAAAAATGAGAACTTCTTATGAGTATGATTTCAAAAACCAAAAAAGCCATTCCTTTTTTTTTTTCTTTTTGAGGGGCTCATCCTCCTTTGTCCAGCCCACAAAGGGTAGGGTAGTTTCCTTTTTTTTTTTTTTTTTTTTTTTTGTGGTACACGAGCTTCTCACTGTTGTGGCCTCTCCCGTTGTGGAGCACAGGCCCCGGACACGCAGGCTCAGCGGCCATGGCTCACGGGCCTAGCCGCTCCACGGCATATGGGATCTTCCCGGACCGGGGCACGAACCCGCGTCCGCTGCATCGGCAGGCGGACTCTCAACCACTGCGCCACCAGGGAAGCCCATAGGGTAGTTTCTTAAGTCCGAGTCTCCTTTTTGCTATGTAATTGAATATGATCGCATTCATAGCCATGGTTTTGCCACCACCTATGACTCTTAAATGTATAGCTCCATCTAGCTTCACCTTTCAGCTTTCTTATATACATCTTCTTGATATTTCTTGGATATCTCAAAAGTACCTCAAATTCAACATGCCTAAAACCAAATGCATGGTTATCACCTGTGAATCTGATTGTTTTCCAGTGTTCCCTACTTCACTTTAAGGCACTACCATCCACTTATGATGAAAATTTGAAATCTATGCATTATTATTTTTAAAATAAATTTATTATTTTTGGCTGCGTTGGGTCTTCGTCGCTGCGTGTGGGCTTTCTCTAGTTTCAGCGAGCAGGGGCTACTCTTTGTCGCGGTGCGCGGGCTTCTCATTGCAGTGGCTTCTCTTACTGTGGAGCACGGGCTCTAGGCGCGCGGGCTTCAGTAGTTGTGGTGCACGGGCTTAGTTGCTCTGCGGCATGTGGGATCTTCCCAGACCAGGGCTCGAACCCGTGTCTTTCTTAATGTCCTTCATACCTCTGTATCCAAATTATTATTAAGCCTTATCAATTTTATCTCCCAAATATCCCTCAAATCCATCCTTTTCCGTGCATCTACATAAGCACAGTCTTTTCTAAACTGCCATAATCTCTTGCCAAGACCATTGCAATAGTGATTATTCACTCTGGCCTTTCTCCATTAGTTCTCCAAACAGTAGCCAGAATAACTGTTTCAAAATTCAGATTTCTCTTTAAACCATTTAGTGATGTCCTGCCTTAATCTTAAAGGCAAAATTTCTTTATAAAGCCTAATGTCATTTTGTCCCTTTCCACCTTTCCAGCCTCACTTAGTCTACCAGTCTCCACCTATCTGTGCTTCAGCCATACAGATCTTTCTTCAGTCACTGGTTCTCATATTCCTTTTTATCCATTTGTTCACTCAACAAATATCTGTTGAGTGGCTACTATATAACAGGACATTGAGGTTATACTACTGAGCACAATGTACAGAAGTCCCTACTCTCATAATCTTACATTCTACTAAGGAGAGATAGACAATAAATATTGACATGTATAGTAAATGAAGACAAATGCAGTGGAGAAAAATAAGAACCAACTCAGAAGGGGGATGGAGAGTGCCAGGTTTTGGGAGGCAAGGTTCACTTTTAAATAAGGTGGTCAGAGAAGACCTAATCAAGAAGGGGACATTTGAGGGGATCAGAAGTAGGAGGAGGAGTAAGTCATGCAGATGCCTGGAGGAGGAACGTTTCTGTGAAGAGAACAGCCAGTGCAAAGGCCTTCGGGTCCTCACATTTGACAAATAGCAGTGTGGCAGGAGAGGAGAATAACATGAGATCACAGAGGATGGAGGTCATGTAGGTAATTGAAAGAACTTTGACTTTTTTGATTGAGATAGGAAGCCATTGGAAGGTTTTGAGCAGATGGGTTGCATGATCTGACTTTTTAAATTGATTACTTCTTTTAAATTGTGTTGATCATGGACCATGGAGAAGCAAGCATAGAAGCAGAGACACCAAATAGGAAGGTAAGGTAATAGTCCAGGTGAAAGATGGTAGTGGTAGTGGGCCAGGGTGATAGCAGTGGAGGCAGAGGGAAGAGGCCAGAGTCTGGATATATTATGAAAGATAGCCAACAGGTTTGCTGACAGATTGGATAGAAGGTGTGAGAGTAAAAGAGTCAAAGATGATTACAAGTTTTTAGCTTGAGCAACTAGAAGGGAATTACCATTCAGTGTCATGGGAAAGTCTCCAGATTTGTGTGTTGGGGTAGCAGGGTAAATCAGGAGTTTAGTTTGGCCGTGTTACGTTTGAGGTGCCTCCAAGACATTACAGTAGAGGTGTGGAGCAGGCAGTTCGATAAATGAGTCCAGAGATGAGGGTAAAGATCTGCCTATAGATATAATTTTAAGCTTCATAGTAGTGTTTTGATAGTAGATAAACACCGAGAATAGCTGGTATCACAAAGAGAGGCACTCCATGGAGTTTGGGTCGATTTGGATTTATCTGCAACTATGCAGGATTTGCCAGTGAACCGAGAGAAAAACCTAGAGTGTGGCATCCTAGAAGGCAAGTGAAAGTGGTTGAGGAGGAAGGAATGCTAAGTTATGTTAAATGATGCTCTAGGTCAAGTGAGATGAGGATACACTGCATACAGTTATGTGGAGCTCACTGAGGATCTTGAGAGCAGTTTCAGTGTGATAAAGGGTAGAAAAGCCAGAAGAGTGTTTTATTTGAGAGAGTAGGAGAAGAGCTAGAGACAGTGAGTATGGTACTGTTTTCTTTATCCAGACTGTTCTAGCCTAGTCTTTGACTCCTGTTCCTGTAGATCTTAGCTGAAATATCGCTTTCTGAGAGTTTCCCTGATCTGATTAAATGCCCCTATTGCATACTCTTATTGTGCTGTATACTTTACTTGCTAATAAGTTACAAATGTAGTTTTACGATTGTCAGTGTGATAATTTGACTTAAGTGTATCTACTTCTAAAGCTTAAGCAGGCCAGAGCAGCAGCTGTGCCAATTTTTGCACATCTTCAGCTTGGAGTACAGTGTCTGACAGAATGAACTTAATAAATACTTGACGAAAGAATGAATGGAAGAAAAATGTAATGTCAGAATTTTCAAAAGTGTTGCATATTTACCTGTTGTTTACAAAAACACAAGATAATTAATGGATGGAGGAGGGTATTTTGTAATGAAAACATTTTAGAAAATTAGTCTTAAAAGAGAACAAAACTGGGACTTCCCTGGTGGTCCAGTGGGTAAGACTGTGCTCCCAATGCGGGGGGCCCAGGTTTGATCCCTTGTTGGGGAACTAGATCCCACATGCATGCCGCAACTAAGAGTCCTCATGCCACAACTAAAAGATTCCCCCATGCTGCAACTAAAGCTCCCGCATGCCACAACGAAGATCTCATGTGCCTCAACTAAGACTCGGCACAGCCTAAATAAATAAATAAATATTTTTTAAAAAAAGAGAGCAAAACTTTTATTGCTAGTGAGTTGTAGTGCTCACCCTCATGAAATTGGATTTGCTGATATCTTTACCATGTTCCTGCATGCCTCATCCTGTTATAAGATAGTCGCGCATATTTACGTAGAGTATAAAGTAGAGGATATCCTCTACTTTATACTCTACGTAAATATGCGCGACTATCCTCTACATTCATTTATGCTTTAAATGAATAGTGCTCTAGTCAAGGAAAAAGCTGACTGGCTGGTCTCTGACAAGAGGCTTTCACTATGAAATTCATTGATGAATTAACTAAGAAAAACAGGGCTTCTAAGTCTTGTGCACTTACAAACACAATCTTTCTACATGCACCAGAGTTTGTGAGATACACACATACACACACACACACACACACACACACACACGCTTGACTGATGAATTTATCAGGATGCCAGTTTATTGATATACTTTGAGATATTTGTCAAGTAGATAGCATACTGATTTTCATACTAAGGGGTTTTCTGTGTAGGAAGATTATATGAGAAATCAGGTTGCTTAGGAGCTTGGAATCACAACAAAGGAAATTAGATGTATGTTGTGGTCACTTAATAGCATTAAGCTCTGAGAACCTCTACAGTAGAGCTTAAATTGCCTCCAATTTCTGCCCATCTGAGTTAACTTCTTCTATTCCTAACAGCTCTTTGATGAAAACATTCTGTCTTTAAATATGTTAAAACATTTATATTGTAGCCTAGTCTCTGGTCTTAGAGCCATTCTGTCTCTATAAGCTAACTTTGCATATATCTGCTCTGGTCCATTATGTACTGATTTATAGTTTAGCCTTCTGAAGGTAATATTATTTCTAAGTTTTTGTAGGTCCCACATATCATAGGGGTGTACATTGATGTTAAGCTCAACAATGAGGTCTGAGCTAGAGATGTATTATAACTATCAGCCTATTAGAGTATTTTGTTTTATTTTGCTTTTAACTTAACATGTCTGTGTGCTTACTGCGGTTCAGGCAGTCTGTTAAATGCTTTGCACTTATATTATTTGGCCCTTACATAGCTAAAAGAAAAAAAGAAATGCTAGAGTTGATCCAAAGCTTACTCTTAACCATTATGTTAGTGTTATACTATAACCATGGGAGCAAATACAATTGGCTATGGTGAGGATGCAGAATAAGAGCCACGGTAGTTTGAAACTGACCAGAGAAGGAAGGAAATAACCAGGAAATGGGCAACCAGGGTTGAAAATTTCAAGAAGAAATGACTAGTCAATATGGAGAATGCTACCAAAATGTCTAGAAGGCTAAAGTTACTGAATGGTTTGACAGTAGGTAGTCTCTGTTACCCTATAATATATGCATCTGGTGTATATTCCCGTATTAATATTGAATTACTATGCTGTATTGAGATAAAGACTGATTGACTTGGGTTGGCCTAGGGTAAAGCCATGCTGCTCCCTGAAGATAGGAGAGTCTCTCCTAAAGGGCTGGCATTTCTCTTGTTCACCTCTACCAAAAATGTATGTTCCAGATCAGGAAACTACAACTTGGATAAAAGGATTTAAGTGGGGATAGGTAACTGTGGATCCTTCTGGGTTCTCTTTCCTAGGTTTAGTCTTTAAGGAGGGGATATGGTAAGTATGGATTCTTGGGTGGTAGGTGCTAAAATAGTGCTCACCAGTTGAGGGTAGATCAGGAACTATGATAGAATAGGGCCTAAAAGCCCCAGAGAGAAAATTCTAACTTTTAAGATTCACTGCCTGGTTACTTTTTTGGTGTCTGTGCTTTCTTCTCTTTTATTATATTCTGGCTTTGGTAAAGTCTTATTTAAATATCATAACTTTATCTTTGCTGTATCAAGATATATAGGGGAAAGAGTCATAATCATAGATCTAACAAGGCTCTAGCATTATAAGGGGAGCAGCACCCTTCTCCCAGTGAGGCCAGTGAGGAGGGACAGCGATAATGAGATCTCCAAGGGGAAAGTGAATATTAAGGACAAGAACTGGAGCTTGTAGATTTAACTCATAAGTTCCTCTTCTGCATGTAGAGATTCTTCTTCCATTGTCAACCTCAGAGGATCTGAGTTTTATTTATTAAAGAAGGCAGTGCCATTTTCCTATCAGAAAATGACCTTTTTCAGTGCACTTACAGGGGAATGGAGGAATGAAAGCCTGATATTTGCATTCATTTGTCCAGTATTTATTGAAAACCTAATATGGACAAGCTCTATGATTGGCACTAATTATACAGCAGCATAATTAAGAAGCTGCCGTTAAGAACTGCCCTTAAGCATACAACCTGCATGGAATATAGATTGTTCTTTGAAGAAGTTTGGCTGAACAGCGAGGGATAGAGATAGGATAGTAGCTGAAGGACTGTGTGAGTGATGATGAGAGAAGGGTGATGTTTAGCAGGTAGACTCAATGGGATTTGGTGACTGTTTGGATCATGGAGATAAAAAAAGGAAATGCCTGGGGGACTACTATCCAGATGGTAAGGAGTAACTCCTTCCATTAATCAGAGTAGGGAATATATTAGGAAGACCAGTCTTGGATGGAAAGATACTGAGTCCAGGTTTGCACATGTTAATCATCTTGTTTGAGGGACTTATGAGTCATTCAGGTGAACAATGACCAGTACTGCTTATGAACACCTTCTGTACGTGAAACTCTAACTGTTCTTTGTGAGATGTAGCTATAGATTCAAATAGTGGGAAGAGCATGGACCTTGGAGTCACAGTATCTTGGGTTTGAATCCCAACTTTACTTCTTACTGGCAGTGTGAATTTGGTCAGTTATTTAACCTCACTAACTTTGAATGTGGGAGATGAAATAGGCTTAGTTTTCTTACCTGTAAAGGGAAGATAGTACCTGCCTTCCCAGGGCTGTTGTGAAGATTTAATGAGATAATATAAAGTTTTAGATTAGCAGTTGGCACTCAGGAAACAGTATCATAAATCACAGCAAGATCCTTTTTGACCCACCTCCTAGAGAAATGGAAATAAAAAAAGAATAAACAAATGGGAGCTAATAAAACTTAAAAGCTTTTGCACAGCAAAGGAAACGACAAACAAGACAAAAAGACAACCCTCAGAATGGGAGAAAATATTTGCAAATGAAGCAGCTGACAAAGGCTTAATCTCCAAAATATACAAGCAGCTCATGCAGCTCAATAACAAAAAAACAAACAACCCAATCCAAAAATGGGCAGAAGACCTAAATAGACATTTCTCCAAAGAAGATATACAGATTGCCAACAAACACATAAAAGGATGCTCAACATCACTAATCATTAGAGAAATGCAAATCCAAACGATAATGAGGTATCACCTCACACCAATCAGAATGGGCATCATCAAAAGATCTACAAACAATAAATGCTGGAGAGGGTGTGGAGAAAGGGGAACCCTCCTACACTGTTGGTGGGAATGTAAATTGATACAGCCACTATGGAGAGCAGTATGGCAGTTCCTTAAAAACCTGAAAATAGAACTACCATATGACCCAGCAATCCCACTACTGGGCATATACCCTGAGAAAACCATAATTCAAAAAGAGTCATGTACCACAATGTTCACTGCAGCTCTATTTACAATAGCCAGGACATGGAAGCAACCTAAGTGTCCATCGACAGATGAATGGATAAAGAAGATGTGGCACATATATACAATGGAATATTACTCAGCCATAAAAAGAAACGAAATTGAATTATTTGTAGTGAGGTGGATGGACCTAGATAGAATCTGTCATACAAAGTGAAATAAGTCAGAAAGAGAAAAACAAATACCATACGCTAACACATATATATAGACTCTAAAACCCAAAATGGTTCTGAAGTATCTAGGGGGCAGGACAGGAATAAAGATGCACATGTAGAGAATGGACTTGAGGACACGCGGAGGGGGAAGGGTAAGCTGGGACAAAGTGAGAGAGTGGCATGGACATATATACACTACCAAATGTAAAATAGATAGCTAGTAGGAAGCAGCCACATAGCACAGGGAGATCAGCTTGGTGCTTTGTGACCACCTAGAGGGGTGGGATAGGGAGGGTGGGAGGGAGATGCAAGAGGGAAGGGATATGGGGATATAAGTATACATATAGCTGATTCACTTTGTTATACAGCAGAAACTAACACAACAATGTAAAGCAATTATACTCCAATGAAGATGTAATAAAAAATAAAAATGAAAGGAACAGTATCATCAAAATGATCATCTTTATGTAAAATAATACTTGTCCTTCAACTTGATTGATATTAATGAAATATTTATGAAGTGCTTTGTGGTTGAACTGAAAAGTGTTATTTTGTATAATGCTACTATTGTTGGCATTCTCTAAGATTTTATAATGAGATCCTTGAGTTATATTTCATTTTTCCCAAATTTACAACTTAGCTTTAATAATATTTTATATTTTAAGCTTCTTAATTGGGGAAAGTTGCCATAAGTAAAAATATGGCAATTATGATTTTTCATAAAACAGCAAAATGAGAGATTACTATATTTCTGAGCAAGGACTCCATGTCCAGCTTTGTTATAGAAATTTTTAAAAACACCATATTTCATCTGTAACGTATCTATATGATATAAAAAATGTAAAGAATGTATATTTCAAGAAAATATAATTACCAATCACATAAAATTTTATTTAATGTGGTACAGTTTTATACTGTTTAATTCAGAGCTCTTATTTTTATAATGTCTACCTTGTTTTTCTAGCCACAAATAAAGTAAATAGATATTATGGAATTTAGAAGAACTTCTCCAGGTCGGTAAAACTGAGTGGTTCTTTTTTTTATTGTTGAGTTTTAGGAGTTCTTTGTATATCTTGGACACAAGTTCTTTATCAGATATGTTTTTTGCAGATACTTTCTCCCAGTCTGTGGCTTGTCTTTTCATTTTCTTGCCAGTGTCTTTTGCAAAGCAGAAGTTTTTAATTTTAATAGAGGCAAACTTGTCAGTTTTTCTTTCATGGGTTGTGCTTTTGATATCCTAAAAGTCATTGCCAGACTCAAGGTCACCTAGATTTTCTTCTATGTTATCTTCTAGAAGTTTTATAGTTTTGTGTTTTATGTTACAGGTTTATGATCCATTTTGAGTTAGGGTCTTTTTGGTGAAAGGTATAAGATCTGTGCCTAGATTCATTTATATGTTAAGAAAGTTTCTGCTGGATCTGAAATTTAATTACTTTGATCAGTAATATTAAAAGGTGACAGAAACTTTAAAAAAACAAATAATATACTGAATATTCACAACTATATAAGTTTTGTTCTTCAAAACTGTTCTGTGAGCGAGAGGCTCGAAGTCAGCCCAAAGATGGGGCCAGGGAGAGCTTTATCTGAAACACATCAGGAGACTGGACTAACAGCTCCATTTTAGTGCCACTCTACTGTTATCTATTGTTAACATGTGCAGTTGGCTGAGTGCTGTATGTGCAAATTGTTTGGGGAGACTTCCTACAATTAGGAATATTTTACTTCAATTAATACACCCTGTTATTTGTTCACATTGCTATTTCTTTGCTACTTTGCCTAGTCATACAGGCTTGCAAAAATCCACCTGTGGTTTCTCTCCAATAGTTTCACTCTTTTATACTGTGAAACAATGAAGCCATCTGAACCTTAAATATCTCCCTATATTTTGACTGACTTCAATTTTGTTTTTAAAGGAAATTTTCCTAATTATCTGCCATTTAGTAACGTGAATAGGTTTGCCTTGAAATACTTGGTTTTTCTTACTTTGGCTTGTTGGAAAATAGTTTATCAACCAGTTGTTTATTATATGTGTACCTTGGTGTTTATGTGTTGCCCAGATGAATCATAAAGGCTTTTAAATGTTGAATCTTTAGATTTTATTTTTAAGGTGTCTGTAACAAAATTGATTTGAATTATGTTCTTTTAAGCCTTAAAACACCTACTTTCTGAAACACTGTCATACATACTATTCTCAGAAAAGAATTCTTTTTCTTTTTTGTGTGTTATTTTGCTTCTGTCTCTCAAGAATAAATGAATGAACCACTTAAATCAGATTTACTCTTTTAATATTTTCTCCAGTTCCTCTGTCTTTGATGTTACCAGATTTACTATAATATGCTTTGGATGTCTAAATCTCCAGTATTTCTGGCATACTTTAATAGATTAAACAATTTATTGTTTTTTTTAAAAAGTCTAGGGCTTCCCTGGTGGCGCAGTGGTTGAGAGTCCGCCTGCAGATGCAGGGGACTCGGGTTCATGTCCCGGTCCGGGAAGATCCCACATGCCGCGGAGTGGCTGGGCCCGTGAGCCATGGCCGCTGAACCTGCGCATCCGGAGCCTTGCTCCGCAGCGGGAGAGGCCACAGTAGTGAGAGGCCAGCGTACCGCAAAACAAAAACAAAAACAAAATCTATATTCATTTTGCCCTTATTTAAATATTTGTGAGCCGACTCACTGTATATGTGTGTGTGTGTGTGTATATATATATATATATATATATATATATATATATATACACACACACACACACATATACAGTGAGTCGGCTCACAAATATTAATTTGTGAAAAATATTATAGACCAATCTCACTGCTGGCTTCGTTCTTTTTTTTCCTACTCTTATTTTCCTTATCCACATATTTTATGTGAATATATACATATATAGAGGTAAGGTATTAAAATTTTGTGTCATTGTGTCATTTAAAAACTTTAAATATTTCAAACAAAAAATAAGAAAAATATAATAAAACTCTTTTACCTACCTCTTGGAATGGATAAATTGTTAATATTTTGCTTCATTTGCTTGCTTGCTTCATTTATTTAATTATAAAATCTAATCTTTTTATTGAAGTATAGTTGATATACAATGTTATATAAGTTACAGGTGTACAATATAATGATTCACAATTTAGTAGGTGTGTGAGCTTCAGTAGTTGTGGCACACGGGCTCAGTAGTTGTGGTGCACAGGCTTAGTTGCTCCACGGCATGTGGGATCTTCCCAGACCAGGGCTCGAACCCATGTCCCCTGCATTGGCAGGTGGATTCTTAACCAGTCCACCACCAGGGAAGTCCCCTTCTAGCTTATTTTATACATAATAGCTTGTACCTCTTAATCCTCTATCCGTATATTGTCCCTCCCCCTTCCCTCTCCCCACTGGTGACCACTAGTTTGTTCTCTATATTTGTGAGCCTGTTTCTTTTTTCTTATATTCACTAGTTTGTTGTATTTTTTAGATTTCACATATAAGTGATATCATACAGTATTTGTTTTTCTCTTGGGGTACATGTATCTTTTTGGATTAGTTTTTTTGTTTTTGTTTTCAGATATGTACCCAGGAGTGGCATTGCTGGGTCATATGGTAGTTCTGTTTTTAGTTTTTTGATACACGTCCATACCATTTTCCATAGTGGTTACACCAATTTACATTCCAATGAACAGTGTACAAGGGTTCCCTTTTCTCCACATCTTCACCAAGACTTGTTTTTTGTGTTCTTTTTGATGATAGCCATTCTGACAGGTGTGAGGTGATATCTTATTGTGGTTTTGATTTGCATTTCTCTGATGATTAGTGATGCCGAGCATCTTCCTCTTGGGAAAAATGTCTGTTCATTTCTTCTGCCCATTTTTTAATGGGGTTGTTTGTTTGATGTTGAGCTGTATGAGCTATTTATATATGTTGGATGTTAACCCCTTATTGGTCATATCATTTGCAAATATTTTCTCCCTTTCAGTAGGTTGTGTTTTTGTTTTGTCAGTGGTTTCCTTTGCTGTGCAGAAGCTTTTAAGTTTAATTAGGTCCCAATGTTTATTTTTTGCTTTTATTTCCTTTGCTTTAGGAGACAGATCAGAAAAAAAAATATTGCTGCATTTTATGTCAAAGAGTGTTCTACCTCTGTGTTCCTCTAGCAGTTTTATGGTTTCTGATCTTACATTTAGGTCTTTAAACCATTTTGAGTTTATTTTTGTATATGGTGTTAGAGAATGTCTAATTTAATTTTTTTATAATGGAAGGAAAAATTACGTGTGTGGTGGAAGTGCCCTTGGCAATGTAATATATTGTCTTTGTGTTTAAAAAAATTTTACAAAACAGACATCTTATGATATGTCATTGTATAACTTGCTTTTTTCACTCAATAATATATTTTTCAAAGCTTATCCATGTAGCTAAGTGTAGATTTAGCTTTTGAATTTTAGCTGCTCTATGGTGTTTCATTGTATGAATATGACAATTTACTCATTTCCCTGTTAATATATATTTAGATTATTTTTTCATTTTTTTCTATTGCAAGCAAGGCTACAATGAACATCACTATACATATCTCCAAATTAACATATGCCATTTTCTCTAGGGTTCATTCATAAGTACTAAGAAGTGGAATTGCTGAGTTATAGAGTATATACAGCATCAGAACTTTCAAATTGTCTTCCAGAATTTTACATCAGTTTACCCTCCCACCAGCAGTGTGTGAAAATTTTCATCTCCCCACATCCTTGTTATATATTGACAGGTTTTTATGCCAACCTAATGGGTATGAAATAATTTTTCACTGTTGTTTTAACTTGTGTTTTCCTGATTACATTGTATTTCCTGAAGTTGAGTACCTTTTTGGTTTTTAGGTATTCATATTTTCTCATCTGTTAACCACTGTTAATATCTTTTGTCCCTTTGTTAATTGAGCTGTTTGGTTTTTTTTTCTTAATGATTTGTAGAATAGGAGTTGTTTCTGTAATTCAGATACTAATCTCTTATCTGTTATATATGTTGCTTTTTAAAAAAACTTTGTCAATTGTGTCTTTTGTTGCATAGAAGTTTTAATTTTAGTACAGTTTTTAATCCCTTTTCCTTCTCCTTGTTGTAAATTGTCTTGTTTGTTACAACATCTTTCTTACCCAAAGTCTGAAACATAGTCTATATTTTCTTCTAAAAGAGTTCTGGTTTGTTGTTTACATGTAGGTGTTCAGTCCAGCTAGAATTTATTTTTGTCTTTGGCATGGAGTGGAGATATATGTTTATTTTTTACAATATGGGTAGTATGTTATCTCAGCACAAATTGTGACTGGTTAATCCTTCCCCCATGAAAATGCCCTCTTTTTCATAATACCAAATTCCTATATGTACCAGAGTCAGTTTATGGACTCTTTTCTGTTCATCAGTCTGTTTGTCTCTCCTTATGCCACTGCTTTGATTACTAAAACTCTATAGTAAATTTAAGGACTTACAAGTTTTTATTTGACATTATCCCAGTGTTTCTAAACTCAAGATTTATGGCAAAAGCTTAAGTAACATTTCAACATGTTTGTAAATTTGCTTCCCTTTTATTAGAATTTTAGAAATAGATGAAAACTTCAAGATTACTTAAGTCAACCCTTTTATTTTATATAGAGAGAAAGTTGTAGAGAAGTTAAGCTACTAATTAGGATTAGGTCACAGGACTAGTTAGAACTCGGTATTATTGCCACCATACCAGCAAATCCAAATGTAATGCCCATCAGTAAGTAGCAGTGCTTTGGAGGAGTCTCTGACCCCAGGTATTTAATGTTCCTCACTTTTCTCATTTTGTTTGAACCTAATTATATTTCCTTATATTCTGTTCAAAAAAGGATAGATAATGGCTGTGAAACTTCTCTTGTGATATGTTCTTTTTTTTAGACTTTATTCATTTAGAACATATAAGAGACAAATTCTGTTTCTTGCTCTAAAATAATTTTATGCCAGTTGTTTGAATTCTGTTACTCAATTTTACTGTCTCTTCTATGAACCCTCCTTATTTCATGAGTTGTGTTAATGAGAAAAATTATAGTATCTACCAAATAATTTGGTTATATTATGATTCTGTCAGGTACTTTTGAAGGTACACTACAATTCTGAGGTACCATTTAGTCAGATATACCAGAGTAGTTATTTACTAAATCAAGTGAACTTAAATGCATGAATACTACAATCTTTAACCCTTGTTTTATAGGACAGTCTCTTTACTTCTCTTCCTTTACCCTCCTCCACTGGAAATATGAATTTCTATGTATGCAATACGGATGCTTTAGACAATTTTCTCTTTATTTCTGTTACCAGTTGTTATTTTGTTATCAATTACTTATCTCATGATATTTTGATAACTGTCTTCCGTGTAGAGCTGCTTTGAAGATTCTGTATATAGACATTACCTGAAGTCTGTTCTGTGGAACGCTGATTTCTCAGGAGGACCCCCAAAAATGTTTTCTGTTGCAAATAAGTTTGGGAGATACATGCTCTATCTCTATTTTGAAAAATTCAAAATGATAGTAGAATGTTAAATATACTGATAAAATTTGCTGGTGAAGAAGTTGGTTAATGCTGTTTTACTAATTTCCCCAAATTAGTTTAATTTTATTTGCCTGGAAATCTGTTTAATTTATGGAGTAACTCTAATTAATATCCTATAAAACTAGTATTCTGTAGGACACATTTTGATAAATACTGTATAAACCATAGTGAGTTGTAGATCTATAATCTTTAAATATTTAGAATAATAAGTATATTTCCTTCTTTTTATTTCTTAAGTCACATTATCTTTATAATTTGTTTTCTTCCTTTACAGTGTGGCTCATCCCCTGTCACCCAATCATTCCCTTCCTCCAAGCCAAATGTTTTTATTCATTTAGCTGATCTTTATTGAGCCCCTAGAGAGCACATGTTAGAAATACAGAGATGAATAAGGTGAAGTTCTGGCCTCAAAGACCTAACACACTGATTTAATAGAGCAGAGGAGCCACCTATAGGGGATAGCCCCTCACATCTTTGTGCAGCTGTAGAGATCCATGATCAGCACTTCGCATTTACTTATTTAGTAGCATGAGAAAAATGTTCTCAGTGTATGGTTTTATGAAGACTTTATTCATTGAATTTAAGATACCAGAGATTGTAAGGCACAGCATTACTTTATGTACCACAATGAAAGAAAAAATGTTGCCAAATATAATTTAAAGTTGAATCCGGATTTCAGAGAAGTAGAATGTATGCATTACATATACTAATAAATGTTTGTTAACTATTAACCTTAGATGTGTTTCGTTTTATGTATTTCTACATTAATTGAATCAAGTGCAACAAATGCTTATTGAATGACTATCATTTAATAAGGCCAGTGGATAATAGAATAGTGAATAAGATATGGTCTCTGCTCTTAAGGAACTACAGAGGAAGGCAGATGTGTCCAGACCTTGCTAAAATAAAACTAAGTTTCTTAAAGCAATTTAATTAAATCACACTAGCTATAATTAACAAATATGTTTAAGCTAATGCTAAATTAATGACAGTTGATGGCTTTGTAAAAGTTAAAAATATTATAGATTGGAGAAATAGTCTCAAGACATGGTGAGAATTGTGAACTTTAGGACTTCATCTCAGTCTAAGCAAAGCTCCAGTAATGTCTTAATTTAAAATAGCTCCAGGAGGGCTTCCCTGGTGGTGCAGTGGTTGAGAGTCTGCCTGCCGATGCAGGGGACACGGGTTCGTGCCCCCCTGTCCAGGAAGATCCCACATGCCGCGGAGCAGCTGGGCCCGTGAGCCATGGCCACAGAGCCTGCGTGTCCAGAGCCTGTGCTCCACAACAGGAGAGGCCACAACAGTAAGAGGCCCGCGTACTGCATTAAAAAAAAAAAAAAAAGCTCCAGGAGATCAACTCGGTGCTTTGTGACCAGCTAGAAGGGTGGGATAGGGAGAGTGGGAGGGAGACAAAAGAGGGAGGAGATATGGGGATATATGTATTGTATAACTGATTCACTTTGTTATAAAGCAGAAACTAACACACCATTGTAAAGCAATTATACTCCAAAAAAATGTTAAAAAATAAAATTGTTTCAGGCAATTTGACAGTATGTATCAGAAGCATCAAAACTGTCTTTAACTTAAGTTGTATGCTAATAAAACTTTAACTTGTATCCTAATTTTAAAAATTGGTAATTTACATAAATATTTATCTACTGCCACTAAAAGAACCCTATACTTTAAAAGAATATTTAATGATACAAGAAAATGTTTATCGTATATTGTTAAGTAGAAAGGCAATTTACATAAACATTGTATGATACAATCCTAACTTTGGTTAAAATAATAAAAGATTGACTTAATAGATACCAAAGTATTAATAATACCTTAACAATCTTAGATTGCTAGAGTTTATAGTGATAGTTATTTTCTTCTGTCGTTCCCAGATTTTGTAGAATGAGCATGTATTACTTTTGTAATCGGGGAAAAAAACAGTATATATATTGTTTTCAGTTTTTTGTCAAACCTCTTTCCGAATACCCTCACCCTAATCTCTCAGCTAGCACAGTAAAATATTATGGATTTATATATAATGTAAGTATAAGAAGTTGTTAGCAGTATTCATATACATAAGAATAATATTATTAATGATTGAACTTATCAGTGCAAATGCCTTTGGCCGTGCCTTTTGATTTTGCTGTGCTACAACCCTTGTATACCTTTCAATGGAATGTAGTTTGCGGCAATAGGAAGTTTTTAGTTCAAGGACGAAAGGAGGCTGAGTCTGTCTTAGCTAAGGCTCATCTGAGCTGGACTGGCAAACTTGGCTGGTTACCATGATGAAAGCAGCATTGGAGGGTCAACCCCAATTTTTGTGGGATACCAGATTAGTAGTAGTTTAGAGCAAGTTCAAAGGCCCACATTGGTTAGGCATTGCATTTATTTCCCCTCAGACTATGCCCTCTTCCTCTTTCTACCTCCATGTCTAGCACAAAGTCTGGCACATGTTAGGCACTCAGCAAATAGTATTGGAATTGAAGTGGGATGAAAACTGAAAATTATGCAGATTCCTAACATTAGCTTTACTGAAAAGTCATCTCAATCTTAAATGAAGTGAGTTATGTTGACACAGTCACAGGTGTAGTCTCTATTTGGATGCAAGAGAAGTTCTTAGGAACAATAAAGATATCTCATGTTTAGCCATCATAATAGGGTCTTCTCTATGCCTCTTGTAGTTTGGCTGCTAGTGGTACATTGGGAGGCCCTCAACACTTTCAGCATTTGGCACAGCTAGCTAGAAGTAAAGGATGAACATTGGAAACTAATGAAGAATTGGAAGCTATAAGAGGAAGGTCATACAAATTTTCATAGGTGCATTTTAAGTAAAATGTATTTTAATTATCTTAACTAAGCTTCTGCCTCAGCTAGGCAGGAAAATCTGGTTTGTCCTTTTTCCCTCTGTGCTATTCAACAACATATGCTATTTCTCATGTTAAGACCTTAACAGCTGTGCCAACAAGTCCGGTTTGAAAAAAAGTAAGGGCTTAATGGTGTCTCTTTACAGATCAGCCTGTCAACAACTCTGTCCATCAGTACATTACTGCAGCCCTTTAGAACAGTTGTTCACTTCAGACATACATGTCAAAAGTTGGTGTGGTTAAGATACTGCAGCTTGCTAATAGGAATAAGAATTGGAATTATAAATATGGAGCTCTGGATGCTAAGGAGACAAACATAGGTGTGTTGCTTTTTGAAAGAATAACTCAGGCACTACTGTTAGTGACTAGAGACCTCTTTTGTCTGAATGGCATAGGCATCGTCCTTTTACTTCACATTGAGATGACTTGTCACTAGGATTTATCTTAGAACTCTGCATGGCTTTTAGGCCTTTAATTCATTTCAGTTTAGCAAGCATTTATTAAGTATTGAATTAGGTGCTAAAGTTATAAAGATGAATGAGACTTGATCCCTGCCCTCAAGGCTTTCAGTTTAATGGGAAGGACATGAACAGATTATTTCAATATAATATATTAAGTATATAGGTATGCAAAGGGAAAGCTTCATGGACAGATTAACTGATAAACTGTGTGTTGCATAATGGGTAAGAATACTGTAGGAAGAGAATACAATATGAACACTAGAAATGTGTTCACTCAGTATAGGCAGGCAGGAGAAAAGAATTAGATTGATAGAGAACGGGTCATCAAGGCCCTGAGAACATGCTTGATCTTTATCCTGAAGGCAGTGAGGAGTCACTGAAGAGTTTTAAGCATTGAAGTGACATGGCTGGATTGTAATTTTAGGTAGATCACTCTAGAGGCGGAGAAGAGTATAGTTTTAGTGGGACACGATCAGTGTCAGGGAAATCACTTTAGAAGGCCATTGTAGTAGTCCAGGCAAAAAATGATGAGGGCCTAGGCTAGGGCACCTAGATAGTGGTGGTAAGGATGAGACAGTATAGGTGATTCAAGAAGTGTTTTAGGTGTTGAAATCCTCAGGACTTGAGGGTTGAGGAGTAGGGGGATGATGCTATTAAGTGAGATTAAAAATCTAAGAAGAAGGGCTTCCCTGGTGGCGCAGTGGTTGAGAGTCCGCCTGCCGATGCAGGGGCACGGGTTCGTGCCCCGGTCCGGGAACATCCCACATGCCATGGAGCGGCTGGGCCCGTGCGCCGTGGCTGCTGAGCCTGGGCGTCTGGAGCCTGTGCTCCACAACGGGAGAGGCCACAACAGTGAGAGGCCCATGTACCGCAAAAAAAAAAAAAAAAAAATCTAAGAAGAAAAAGAGTTTTTAGGGGAATGATGATATATTAAGTTTCAGATATGAGTTTGAGGTACCTCTGGGACATCTGAGTGGATGTGAACTTTTAAAATTCAGAGAAATGGTGGTCAGTACTTGATAAGAAATAAATTATCATCTTGAGTAGATAAAAAGCAAATATATTAGGGCAACCCCCAATGTAATATTGTCGCTTGAGGAGGGCTGTGTGTAAAGAAGTCTTTAGGTATAAAAATTGGGTTTGTACAGCAGCAGTGTAAAGTTACTATAAGTAAGTTCAATATTGTGGGGAATGGATCATTCTACTTTGTGAAAAGTCATCTTATATACCATTTATAGACTACTGTTTGGAAACTTCATAGTATGGCATGATATTAGAACAGTACTGGATATAGTGTAGGTTTTGATAGTTCAAAAGGGACTTTTGGATTTTGTTGTTTCTCAGTATCATTATGGACATCAATGATTATACTAACAAAATTTTGGACGTGATATTCAATGTATAAAGATTTTTAGATATCAGTAAGATTTGCCGAGTGCTAACTATGAGTCAAGCTCTATGCTAAGAACTTTGTATTGATTCATCACATATAATTCTCTGAAATACGTATATAGACTTATTATTCCCATTTTATAGGTAGGGGAAAACCATGGAAAGTTTAAGAAACTTGCCTTAGATCACACAGGATTCACCCCCAAGGAGTCTTGCTGCAGAGCCCACCTCTTAGCCACTATGCTATACTGCCTTATCAAACACTACAGGTTACAAGTACCTTTGCTCATCTGGGAGAATAGAAATGCATTATGTAAACAAAAGTCCCTGTAAAGGTAAAATTTCTAGAAATGTAAAGCGGTAAGAACTTCAGAAATAGTTTAATGTCAAGAATGTGGTATGTGTGTGTGGAGAGAGAGAGAGAGAGAGAGAGGAATTACATTGCTAATTAGGAGGAATGAAAACCTGACATGTCAGAAAAATTTGGGAAACAGAAGTACAGGAAGTTGAATTATTACAGGGAGGGAAGGGAAGAATTTATGTCAGAGATTAATATATATATAAAGGCTAAGTTATAAGGAAACTGAAACTCCGAGAAAAGAATGATAAAGAGTTTATCACTTCTACTTCTACCACTGTATATTTACATAATACTTTATATTTTCCAAAGCTAAGAGAAAGGAAGTAACAACTAAGATTATATGCTATGTAAGTGTCAGAAACAGGAAAGAACCCAGGTCTTACAACTCAATCCAGAGCTCTTTCCATTACGTCATATTCCTTAGTAGAACCATGCAGATTCAGTCCTCAGATCCATAAAAATGGAGGGGGAAATGCCTCAGCAAAGAATTAGTCATCATCGCTAAATCCAAGAGAGTAGCAATAGCAACAGGGATGCAATGGTAAAGAATGAACCAGTAATGCTATAATCGAAGAGATTGCCAAGCTTCTAGAATCTGATAAATCTTTCCTGTTGATTGATGTATATGACAGGAAAGTCACCAAAAGAAAAGTACTTAGGTATATGAATAATTGTTTTTCTTTCTATTCTTTTTTTTTTTTTTTTTTCGGTACGCGGGCCTCTCACTGCCATGGTCTCTCCCGTCGTGGAGCACAGGCCCCGGATGCACAGGCTCAGCGGTATGCGGGATCTTCCTGGACCGGGGCACGAGCCCGTGTCCCCTGCATGGGCACGCGGACCCCCAACCACTGCGCCACCAGGGAAGCCCTTTCTTTCTATTCTTAAGAATCTGCTGTTGGTGGTTACCCTCAGAGAGGGGAAAGCAGTAGATGTGGTTGGGAGTCAACGGTCTAGGAGTAGAAAAGTTATTACTTTTTATTTTGTGCTTCTCTGTGCTGTTTAAGTTTTGTTACCTGTGGGTATACTACTTTTTAAAAAAACATGTTAATAGGAGTTTCTGTATAATTGGATTATGGGCCACTTAAAAAAAATTGTTTCATTAAATATTACATAGTACATAAACCGTGCTAACAAACTTTATCCCAAGAGTTACCAAGTAGATTGACATTGACATTCAGAGTGAATTTTCCACAGATCCACGTAGAAACAATATTTTTTTTAAAAACTTTTCTTTTTTAAAAAATTCTTATTTATTTTTTGGCTGCGTCGTGTCTTCATTGCTGCATGTGGGCTTTCTCTAGTTGCTGCACACAGGGGCTACTCTTCGTTGTGGTGTGCGGGCTTCTCATTGCGGTGGCTTCTCTTGCTGCGGAGCACGGGCTCTAGGCGCCCGGGCTTCAGTAGTTGCAGCACGTGGGCTCAGTAATTGCGGCATGTGGGCCCTAGAGTGCGTGGGCTTCAGTAGTTGTGGCGCACGGGCTTAGTTGCTCCGCGGCATGCAGGATTTTCCCGGACCAGGGATCGAAACCGTGTCCCCTGCATTGGCAGGCGGATTCTTAACCATTGTGCCACCAGGGAAGTCCCGAAACAAAATTTTTATAACATGGTTGGAACAGCAGTGGCACTATAAAACTATTATTCTCTTGTTTCTATGGGAAAGTGAATATTAAATTGTAGGTAGGGATGTGGGAAACTTTACTTTCTGCAGTCTTAGAAAAATCCCTATACTCATGTATATACATATATGTATGCATTTGCTCCTGGGATAGGAAGTAGCTTTCCTGAGTGAAAGAGGTACTGTGGCAGGGAGTGGCAAGAGTGGGATTCAAATTAGAACTCTTTTATCAATTGCTCTAGACAGATTGTGCTGTGAGAGGGATTTTGAGGACCTTCATCTACTAAAAGTAGGGAGAAGCCAGCAGTTTGGCTGTATAACTAGTTTATATGTAAGTCACACATTTGAATTAGGGAACTCCTCACAGTGATCAATTGGTGCTTACTCTCACTCTAAAGCCATTTTAGTCCTTTAACCACCTGTTTGGATGATATGCTTGCTATTCAATGAAATTGCAGTTTTCTAAGTTCCCAGAGCAATTATGGTGTGTAATTTGTGCAGTGTTTTATACTACCCTTGGAAAAGATGGAAAGTGCATGTCTGAACAAGAAATACGCTCCTTTACTGGAAAATTATAAAAGTGCTAAAGGAATTTTTTTTCACGGCGGCATTGTTAGGAAGGGATCAATTTTTCTTAGAAAGGGCCAGGGTATTCTGGATATAATGAAAATATTAAGATAGTATGTTTGTGGCCTGTGAGTGAAAGAAAGAACACCAAGTGTTGGACTGGGACTGTAAATCATCATCTTTGGCAGGAGCAGAGTTTGCTCTTCCTCCTGTTGTGTCTGGACTGTTACCAGGGCCTGTGGTGAATTTTGCAATCTAGTTCTCAAAGTCCCAGTGAACACTGAAGCATTTACATGCACTCTGGGGTACAACTTGTCTGATCTCACTTGTTGCTTGTTTTGTTTGTTTGATTTATATTTTTTTATGGATGAGATTTTTTATATGAGTGAATAATTTAAAATGTTTAATGTGATGGGAAGGAAAAGGATTTTTAGAATTTTAAATAGTCTTTATTTTGTAGTTCTTACTTTTAAAAACAAATCAACACCTATATGAAATTATGTATGAAGTACCTTTGAGAGCCAGAAAATAGCCACTCCACCCCAAAGTTTCTGGGCAGGCATACATTCCATTTACTGCATTTTAGTGATTCTAAGACATTTTTTTCACATTTAAAAACACTTCTAAAATAGGGATACATCTTGTAATCATTATTGGCCTGGATTGAAATCAGATTACTTCAGAAAGGACTTGCATTTGCCTCTAGCAGTCATTTGCACTACTACCTGAGACCATTTTAAATTAAATTCTCTGTTTGAGATTTATATTTTTTTTGTTCTGTTTTTTTATTTTTACCCCACTGGTAGTGTGAATTCAGACTGTAAAGCTGTGTAAGAATTGTCTTTTGGATAAAATTCCCTCTACCTGGTGCCCAGTACTTGAAAGGTAGAGGCATTCAAGTTTTCTTGCTGTCTCTTTCTGCTTTGTGGGTTTAGTTGCCATTTATTCTACACAGTATTTGTGGCCCTTCTGTTGTTCCAGCTTTACATGAGAGGTCTCCTATTTTTCTCTTCTTGTGGTATGTGAAAGAATAGTGCATCTTACAATAGGTGGTGACTTACATTTGATAAAAGATCCATCAGATGCTTGCTTAGGCTCTACTATACTTCTTCAGAGCTTGTTTACTCGCACTGTAGGCACAGTTGTAATAAACTCAGTGTCATTGTTACACATTTCTTTGCTCATTCCTCATCAGTGATCTTCAAACTTTTTTGCATAAGAATCAATTGGGGAGTGAAAATTATATATTTCTGTGCCTTATGCTCAGAGATTATGTTTCCGTGATCCTGGGTGATGCCCAGGAATCTTCACTTTTATTAAATATCGTCAAGGTATTCATACCTAAGTGATTGAAGAATGATACTTAGAGAAAAACTGCATACTCTATATCTAAGTGAATATTCATGACTTCAGCTGCCATCTATATATACTGATGGTTTTCAAATCCTTATCTTTAGTCTAAACCATTCTTCTTGGATGCCAGACTCATCTATACAACTGACATGTCTCTATTAAAGACAGAATACACTCTGATCTGGGGTACATGGGCTCAAGTCCCAGCTCAGCCACTTATATAACTCTGTGACCTTTGGCAAAGTTACTTAACTTCTCAGTTGCCTCATGTAAAATGAAATTAATATAAATACCTCATAGGGTTGCCTAGACGATTCTGTGGATCAATACATGTAAATTTCTTTGACAGTGCCTGGCACTAAGCTCAATATAAGTGGTAGCTGTTTTTATGTTGTTATTGTCCCACAAGTATGTCAAGCATGTCTAAAATGAACCTTTTTTTAATCACCTCGACACCCCTCAAAATCTGTTTTCTGCTTTGACTAGAGCTATATTTAATTTCGCCCTATCATTAATTTTCCTCATCCCAGTCATACATTCTGGGAATTCAGTATCCTAATTATCTCTAATTTGTCCCCTTCTTTTCATCCCCATTTCTGTTGCTTTGGTTTGGATCTTGATTGCCTCACATAGCATTCTGGAATAGTCTTCTGTCTGGACTTCTAACCTCTGCTTGTTTTTCTCCATTCTAACTCACAGAAATCTTTATCAAAGGCAATGTGATACTGCTACTCCTCTGCTGGGTGGCTCTTATTGCCTGCGGGATAAAATCCAAACACCTGTGCCTGGCTTACAAGCCTCCTCAGATCTGGTTTCTGCCTCCTCTTCTGCAACACTCAGGCACATTTGCAGTCTTCCAGCTTTGTACATTTCTTGTAGTAGCTTGCCCAAAACACCACATCCTCTCTAGCTCTTATAACTTTGCATAAATTAGCAATATAGCATGGTGGTTAAAAGTGTGAGCTTTAGAGCCAAACTGCCTTGAGTCAAAAGTGTGAGGTTTTGAGCCAAGTTCTGACTTTGCCACTTTAGTTGTGTTGGGCAAAACACAGTTTTTCTGTGCCACAGTTTACTCATCTTTATAATTGGAATAATTGTGTGTTATAGAGTTGTTCTGTGGATTTTAGTAAATTAATTCACATAATAAGCATTCAATAAATGTGAGGTATCCCTAGTTTTATTATTACCATGCTATTTCTTTTGCTTATACACTTGATCTTTTTCTCTACCCATTCCCTCACTTTCTTTTGACTGTCAAATCCTACTCATTCATCCTTTGTTTTTCAGTTTAAGAACTAGCTCCTCCAGGAGGCCATCTCTGAAACCCCCAGACTTGTTTAGATGCCCGTCCTCTGGGTTCCCATAGCACCCTTTTTAGTATAATTAAGCTATGAACATTTTAAGGGCTGCCAAGGACTATGTTTTACATCTTTGAGTGGCTAATGAATAAAGTGTGATTGTTTTATTGTTTCTTACTTGTTTTAGGTTGGGAAAGCAATTAGAAAGGGGAGGGATATATTCTACTAGAGTCAAGTAGACAGTTCATAAGCAGGCAGGAAGAGAAGAGATAGCAAGAGGTGAAAAGACAGAAAACAAAATCTGTAACAGTCTGGAACTTTCCAGTGAAAGGGCAAACAATCCAACAAATATCAGTGTGGTTCTCTAAGTATCATTGTGCATAATTAAAATTCTATTGTGATATCCTTAAGGTTAAATTGTGTTGAGTATACTCTATCTAAAATGAAGAAAAGTAGGTTAAGCATTTTAGAAATATTTCTTTTAAAACTAGTTGAAATACATTTTGGCAATTAAATAGGTAAGCTTTAGTTATTTATCATTGTCCAACAGCTCATTGCCCCTTGGGCTGCCTGACTAATCAGTACTCCCATAATTAATTCTGATTATTGTGTGTGCTCTATCTGTGGGAGAAAAAAAAATAGTAAAGGCCAAGGAGGATTTGTAGCAACTAATTTGAGTATTGTTAACTTTAAAATTCATTACTTGTTGACTCAATTTCTAAATTCTTTCTACATGTAATAAGTTTGTCATCAACCATTCTAAAGGGTGTTGACCCAAAACAGACTGCCAGATATTTCTCCAGCAAAAATGGGTTTATTTGGGATCAGCAGAAAATTACAATTTGGAATCTGCAACTGTGGTGAGCCCTGTGCAAATCCCTGCAGGGCAAGGGAAGGTGAACTCTTTTATAGAGGGGAAAAGGAAGTTGGGAGAGCTATAGTAAACAAAGAGTCTATGGCTTTTCATTGGCTGAATCCTTGCCAGGAAAGAAGAGTATTTCTTCTACCTGCTGGACTCAGCTATGTCGCAGGGCATGAGAGCTCCCCCTTCTGATCTCTCTACTCTATTTAATTGAGGTTTCTGTTTATTAATTTTTTACAAGAGAAATGGTTAGAAACACAATATACACTGTATGCAAAAGTATATACCAAGGTATAATATGTGATTTTTTAAAACTTAGGATAGTATTTATGGAATTGTTGGGTTTAACTATGACAAACATTAGTGTAAGAAGGTAGGGAAAAGTTGTTGACATATCAAATTAGTTTCAGGGGATTCATTTTACAAGTATTTTTTGGATTAGGCCCTGAGGATACAATGCCCCTTTGCAGAGCAAAGCAATTTAGATTGTAGAAGCTTACAGAAGAAATAAACATAATTGTCCTCCCTGAGTTTATGTTGATATAAGAGGCATAAGACCCTTAAAAATGAAAAGATATAAGTGCTTCTACAAATATCAATATAAGCCATTGATATTCTACATCTTCACCATTTCTACCTCTGTAGAAATCTAATTAAAAGGAAACTATTTTAGTAAGTTTTTGTTTCTTATTATAAAACTAATATGTATTTATGTAGAGAATGTATAAGGTAGAAGTAAGAAAATAAAAATCTATTGTCCATCTAGTAACATTTAATATATTTACAATTATTATTTATTGTATATAATATATTATAATAAATATTATTTAATACATATATAGTCTTTTATGCTTATCTTTGTCCTTTTTAAAAATTGAGCTATAGTTATATAATTGTATATCCTTTATTCACTTTATATTGAATCAGGAACACTTTCTCTGGACTGAATATTCAAGATAAAGTACAGGTAAAGATGATGGAGAGTCTAATCATTTAAATAATCTCAGACATTTTTAAGTTTTCAACTTATTTATATTCAAGTTCAGTAAGGAAAAATTTAATTTTCTGATTATTAGATAAAATGTTCATAAGTCTTAAATCCACAAATTAATATGTTTGCTGGAAATCAGGTAGCTCTTACAGCATAGCATTGAGAATTAACTGTACACGTAACAATTAGATGCTGTATTATAATTTATAAAATATTTGTAAAAGATTATACAAAGATTGCTTTGTACTCTTTAAAAAACAAGGTATTTTACTCATGTAATCATATTTCTTCTATTCAGACTCATTTAGGATAATGAGATTGAAGAATGGTCAATAAAATTTTAATAATTATGAAATAAGCAAACCAATTTTATTGGGTATACTGCTAGCTAACTCACCCCCTGTGTTTTTTTCTCCCTTTTCATTGTCTCTTGTTTGTCTTTTTTCAACAGTGAGATTGCAAACTATTTGACTGCAGAAGCTATGCCCTGTGTGTTTATTTCTACAGGGCATAGCATATTAGATGTAGATACTAAAGAATTACTTGTTGTTCTTACTTTGACTTTGTCTGTGGGCACCTCAGATTCAACTATATCTAAAACAGAGTTCGTTGTTTTCCATCAGACTTGTATCTCCTTTTATATTATTTCTTATTTCTGTTAATGCCACCACCATCTCTTTACTTGCCCAAGTGAAATTTTGGAGTGTGGTTTTGATTCTTTCCTCTCCCCCATTTCACATATCTAGTTGGTTCCTAAGTCCTTTTGATTGTATCTTCTAAGAATCTTTCATGTTGATCTCATTTACTACAGTCTTAGTTCAGGCCTTATATTTTTTCTCATCTTAATTACTTCAGTAACCTCTTAAATTGTCTCTCTGCCTGTAATTTCTTCTCCCTCCAATCTACCTCAGGGCCATCTGAATAAACTCAGAATACAAACCTGATCATGTTATTCCCCTTTATATCCTTTATTAGCTCCCTATTGCCTGATCCTATAAAATACGAACTACTTGTGTGATACACCAAATCCTTTGTGGTTTGCCCCTCATATACCTTTTTAGCCATCTCTTATTGCCAACATTTACTCACTATGCTCTAGCCAAATTCACTAGGACCTGTCATGTCCCTCAATGATTATACTTCTATCTCTTAATTATGTTTTTCCAAATTTTGTGTTTCTGTTAAGCCTTTTATTGTTTGCTTGTTTTGATCTCTGTCTTTCACATCTTTCTTCAATGTCGTAAGCCTTTGTTAAACAACTTATATATTTAAGAGTGGAGCACTAAAAAACTGATTGGAAATTCCAAATCCATCCAATCCATTCACTTTACTGTCTTTAGTATCTTTGTTAACTTGGGCTAGTCATATTCCCTTGATAAGGATCTTCCCGTCTCCACTTGGATATGTAGACTGCCAGTATTCTGTGTACTGAATCTTCCTCCTTTCAGTCTGGTTCCCCACCCTCACCTGTGCTGAGTGTCTCCCAATCCAGAGATACTCTAAAAGTTCCTCTTCATTAAAACAACAACAACAAAAACAAAAACTACTGGTCTTCTTCCCAGACGAGGGGATAAAACAGTCTTTTGGTTGTATGGAGAAGCAAAGGAGATTTGGGCATATAATTTACGTCTAAATTAAACTTTCATCCTATTCTCTAGGTTTCAGCCCTATCTTGACAACTTACAAATTTACTACAGAGGTGTAGCTAATTCATGAGCCATTTTGGAGGTTCTATAGGGTAAACTTAAAAGTCACTTTTATTACTTGAGTTAGGAATCTGCCTTTTTGCATTAGCTAAGTCTGTTATTACTTGTACATCTGTTTTCCATTTTCCAAAGTTATGTTGTTGTCATCTTTTCTGATTTCTTTGTCCTTTCAGGTTTATATCTTTTTTAAAAAGTTTTAATATTATTTTAGTGGGTTTTGAAGAGGAAGCAAAAGTCAGTCTATATGTTCATTCTCCCATATTTACCTAAACTACTCTTTCAAAACTGTTAATAATTCCAAATTATTTCTGGCTTTACTTATCTCTCTGTCAATCAGAATTAGATAATTCCTCTTCTGTGCTCCCATAACACCCTGTGTATGCTTTTGTTATGGAACTTATCCCGTTGAATCATATCTTGTTTTTAACTTGTCTCCCCTGCCACACATCATTGTACAACAAATCTCCAGAACTTTTTCATCTGACGAAACTGAAATTCTACAACTCCCCATTTACCCCTCCCCTCAGCTACCATTCTGTTTTCTGTTTCTATGAGTTTAACGACTCTAGATACCTCATATAAGTAGAATCATACAGTATTTGTCTTTCTGTGACTGGTTTATTTCACTTAGCATAGTGTCTTCAGTGTTCATCCATGTTTTAGCGTGTGTCAGAATTTCCTTCTCTTTTTAAGGCCAAATAGTATTACATTGTATATATATACATTTTGTTTATCTATTCATTCATTGATGGACGTTTGGGTTGTTTCCACCTTTGGCTATTGTAAATAATGCCATTATGAATATAGGTGTACAAATATCTATTTGAAACCATGCTTTCAATTTTCTTTTGGATATATATACCTAGACGTGTCATCATTTTTTATGACGTTGACATTCTTTAAGAAAACAGTTCCCCCTTTATAAAAAATAGAATGTTTTCCATTTTTGGCCTTTGTGATGTACTGAGATTCAGGTTACACATTCCTGGCCAGAATGCTGCATAAGTGATTGCAAATATTATCTTCTGCTTTTCTTTTGTCTTTCAAATTTTTTCATAATTTCTATATGTTGTAGAATGAATTTTCATGTAGTCTTTGTATCTTTTCCTTTATTTTCCTCCTGCCTTTAAACACAAAATATCTTGCCCCCTTCTAAGATTATTTTAACTATTCACTGTTTTTTTTATAATTTTTAAAGTTAAAAAAATTTTAACTCTGTAGGTTATTTGAAGTTCTGTACTGATGTGTGCTATTATGGAAAGGTTTAACTGGATTTTTTCCCTAGTTTTTCTAACATCATTCATTGAATGAACAACAAATGAATCATTTGTTGAATCCCATAGAAGTATTTATGTGAAGTTCTTAGATTTACTAATTTCTATTGACCAGTCAGTTTTTATATCACTATCTTAACACTTTAGTTATTATATGTTGTAAATAATAGGTTGTAATATCTATTAGAGCATCTGTAAGGCAAATTCCTTAACCTCAAATTATTCTACTCAATTGTAAGAGTACTTTTAAAAGTAATATACATTAAGAATAAAATAAAGTTAGTCCAGCCTTTACTGTGTTTGCTCTTTGGATAAGTTAATCTAGATGCATACACAAAGAAAATCAGATAAAAGAAGCAGAGCTGTTGATCTTTCTCCAGTCTCTCCAAGGAAAAAATCTAAACTTGAAAGAATTACCAGTACGGAAACAGAGAGTCCTCCATTTCAAGAACCCATTGTAGTATCTCTGACTGCTTCCTAAATGCTGTCTCCCTAATAGTCCTATGAGATTACACAAAGATGATGCCACCAGCAGGAGTAGACATTGGTTATTTAAAGGGACCATTTTGGAACAATTACTTCCCTCAAGAACGAGTGAAAATGCTTTGCAGTTAAGTATTTGTGTCCAGCACATTCTTTAGAGGGGATAGTTTCTTTATGCAGTGGCACCTTAGTTGCAGCCAATTAAGGTGTCTTAATTTTATACACCATAGAGGCAATGGATAATTTCCCTGATTGTTTACAAGCTGTCAGGAATGGTTCCAGGCATAATTTGAGTTTTCCTAAGCTTTACCAGGCTATTGATACAATCGAGGCCCACATTTTACAGCCCTTTGCCCCTACTTGTGGGACAGAATACTCCAACAAGAATTTCTGAGGTCTTTTCAATAACCTACAGCTAGACCTCATACCAAACATTCACATTCCTTGGAGGATGGGGCTTAGGCAGCTCTCTGTATTTTCAGAAAACTTCCTCTAGAAAATTCTGTCATACATGCCATGAATATGTCCTTTCCAGCTGTTCTGTCACTCTCTTGCTGTCTCTCTCTGGCTGAACAGTACTACCAATGCAACAGAACTCTTAAAGTGCCAAAACTGTGTTAGTGACCTCTGGCAACTTCCCCCTTCATTGGAATATAACATCTTATACAAAGCAAGGCAGCTAGTGCCTCAGTCTTTTATAGAGATCTTGGTGAAATATTTCTCACTTTTTACTTCCAGCCCTCTCTCTTCCCTACAGCCATGTATAAGTAGATGGGACTAGGTCAGAGACGAATTAAAATGACCACCACCATACTCTACTCAGAATCACTCCTCCTCTCCTCCACCAATTAAGGCTTTGATTTTGGATCAGCGTTTCTGTACATCTGTCATATTCCTTCAGAGTTTTTCTCCTAGGATGCCTCGGTTCTTTATGTAAATAAGCTTTGAGTAGTTTTTAAGCACTTGTTTATAATACAGGGCTAGATTGTAAGGGTTAAGCTGGAACCCCTATTACAGTGAGAACCCCATGGCTTGTTTTCTCTCATTTCTTTACTGTTTCCTTTCTTTTCTTCATATACCAGTAGGTTATTACTCTGCTTATGCCAACTTTCAGATGTGTTTACACATTTAATTTAAATAAACTTTGGTCTAATTTTTAACTTATTGGTATCTTCTGAGTAGTCATTTCATATACGCTAAAACCCTTGAATTTTTTTTAATTGGTGCAAAAATTGACTTTGTAAAATAATACTATATTTGGGACAGAGGAAGCAGACAGTCCTCCCAAGGACTTCAGTGTATAGTGACTAATGGCAAAATTTCATTCTTTTCATTATTGGAGAGACTCAACAGGAGCTGAAAACTGAATCAGATTTCTCGAGTAACTCCAAAGTTCTTTGGATAGGTTCAACCACATACCTTTCTCTGAAGATGTACAACCATGTTCAGAACATCTGTACTTTGGGGCCCTGCCTTTACTTTATTGTGAGCCAGCTGTAACTAAATTTGCTCTCTTATTTTTTGAGGTAACAGCAACTTAGATAGATGCAGTCTCCCATGGGGAGCAGACAGTGTCTAAGCAGCAAGAACCCAGAGGGACAGAGACATGGTTAGTAAATGGTAGCTGGTGCTAATAACAAAAGCAAAAATGATCGCCTCCTAAGATCAAAGAGCATCAAGTATTCTAGCAAAGCTTCCTAGGCTCTATAACCTCTAATTTAGACTGATGAGAATGTCCTGGAAGACAACACATCATGACAGTGGCTAAAGTAGAAAATCCTATTGAGTGAAGTTATGTTCCCTGCCATCCCAGGAAATACAATCATGGAAGTATCTTCCTTTGCCCTGTGAATTGGGAAGGTAGTGAAATCACTGAAATTTTACAGTTCTCAAAAATTAAAGTAGGCTAATTATAATTCTACAGAGGAATTCTAAATTTACATTTTAAAGCAAGCTTTTGTTCTAAAAATTGTGCTGGTAAATTGTTTTGTGTATAAACAATTTTCTGTTTCTTTCAGTGTGGTTATGAGTTAATTTATTTAACATTGACTATAATCTATTAAGTAGAATACATTTCTAAAATATTTAAATTACAGAAAGGAAAATAAAATGATTTGGGAACATTTAAAAATTATCTGCTAAGATGGCTAAAAGGGCTCTCCAACAAACATACAAAAAAAGCCCAGAATGACAAGGTAAAGCTATTTTAGATTTTCAGATTTGGAACCCTTCTAAACTACATGATTAGAATGCTAGTGCATTAAGTGGAGTTGTGTCTTATTCAAGGGTTAGACTCAGAAATTGATATATCCAAAATTACCCTTGAAAATCCCTTAGGAGGCCAGTACATTAGAGTCTTAGAGAATCATGTTATGTGGGTGGCTTGTGTTTCAAAGCTGTGTTGTCTTTTCGAATATATACTTTTCTCTCTGAACCCTAGAGTCAAACTCTTTTAGAGGGGTGCTCAGATGATGAACTTGTGATCAACTGAAAAACCAGCAAATTCACACCACGCATGTAACGCTCACTCCAGAGCATATACTCATTGAAAGTCAGGCAGAATTATCTATACTCTTTATAGAGTAAATAGTCATTTTTCTTTCTTTTACTGCTGAATTTATTATAATTGAATTTGTGATAATTAACTTCATAAAGACAAAATTCCACAGTATATGATTATGTATTTATTTTAAAGTTTCATCTGAATTTTTGTCTAATGTTTTTGTCATTCACATAGGAAAGAATGATGCTATACTGTGCCATTCCTTTATTGGCACAGTACAGAAGTACAGATAATGGATTCTGAATTAATGCACAGTATAGTAGGAAGCTATCTTAAACCTCCAGAAAGAGTGTTTGTTCCATCAATCGCCCAGAGTGATGAATCATCTCAGACTCACTATTCTGTGAACTTAGAAGTTACCTCTCCTAAAATGCTTCATAGTCCAAATAGCCAAGGTAATGCTAATAAAAAATCTTATTTAACATTAGGGGAATGGTACAAAGTATGTTATACAAAACTTTTCATTTTTATATAGAAAATAAGATGATTGTGTATTTAACTAATCTTAGTAAAACTGCTCATTTTGACTCTGTTTCTTAAAGTTTCTATAAACTTAGGTTACTTAACATTTTTTTATTTTGGCTTCTTCAGCTATAAGATGAAAATTAATATAACCAGCTAGGCACATATTACAGGCTTTTCATTAAAACATCATTAGAAAATAGGAAAATACTCTTTGAAGAATAAAAAGTCAGATTTGGAGACTCCTTCTAATAAACAAGATGATTAGAATACTAACAAATTAAGTAGAATTGTCTTATTCAAGGATTAAATTCAGTAATTTCATATATCTGAAATTACCCTTGAAAATTCTTCATGAATCCAGTACATTGGAGTAACTACAAAATACAAGTATTATAACTTTTAAAATACAAGCTTAGGAGGATCTTAAAATTGAATTAGGAAAACATTTATGACTCCAGGCATACCTACACCATTACAAATTACTTTCTAAGATGATGATAGTCATGTTGTTTTTTAATCTTTTATAATAATGGTTGCCATTATTAAATAGACTGGCTTTGTGGAGCAAAGCAACTGAAGAAATAGTAATCCAAATCAAAAAATAATCTCTAGCAGACATTTTTCTAATTGGATATAAACTATTTGAAAGTTAACTTATAACATTTATTTATATTCCATTTATCTCTAGTTTTTTATAATTTAAAGTTGTAACTGAGAAGAAAATGTAAGACAATATTTGAAAATTTTATAACTCTGAGCTTATCTGAATCATGAAGATATTAATATAGCTGAAAAGAAATCACAGTAGTACATGTGTAACACTTATAATCTTTCAAGCCTGACATCAGTTAAACCACTAGGTTGTAATTTTTTCTTAATGGAAGAAACTATGTTCTATCTCATATGTCCTAATTATTAACATTATATCTTAGACAAAGAAACAATAAATGTTTCTGGTTTGACTGAAACTGAATACATGAAGAACTGAGAAAAACTTTTAACTTTAAACCTAAGTTTCCTTGTTAATTAGTGGGCACTATATTTTAATTTTCTTTATCCATGCTCAGACTCATGCCTCCCAACCTTCCTCCCTTTCTCTCCCTCTCTGTCTCTCTGTCTCTGTCTCTCTCTCTCTCTCTCTCTCCATATACATATATACACACACACACATATATACATATACATATATATATATCTTTTTGCCTTAATTTGAATATATTTATTTTATTAAATTTAGTGATTATTAGCTTTCTCATATCTCAAATTTAGGAAAGTACTAAATACAATCATAAATATATTGTTTTTGTAAGATATGTTAGAATTTGTCCCTCTTTAAAGTTTTGTCATTTTTCTTTTTTATGAGGAATATAAATTACTTATTTTTTTTGGTTCATTAACAAAAACATACTGCTCACTTTTATATGCTAGTATGATTGTTAAGTGTTCAAAAATTCTCACTTAAAATATCAGGCAAATTTTTTTTCAACAGCTCTTATTTTAGCCTTAAAAACTCTTCAGGAAAAGATTCATCGTTTAGAGTTAGAGAGAACACAAGCTGAAGATAACCTGAACATTCTTTCCAGAGAAGCAGCACAGTATAAAAAGGCCTTGGAGTATGAAACAAAGGAGAGAAATCTGGCACATGAGGAACTAATAAAGCAGAAAAAAGGTAAGAACATTCAATAGTTCTCAGAAACAAGTGGTTACCAAAGTTTACAACTTAAAAATAATAAGCCCAGTCTAAGAAGATTTACTCAAATATCTTTGTTCTTATATGCATTCCAACGTTGAGGGCTTGTTCTCAGACATTTTGGTATTTGCACTAAATGGATATAATTTTGAAGTTACCTCTATTATATCTGTTATCCCAGTTCATAAATTTTTGAGATTAAAAGAAAAATTAGACAAATTGTGTTTAAGAATTATAATATTTTCAGAATACCAACAAAATGCAATATGTTATTAGCCCATAATATAATTGGAATACTTCATATTTTCACTAGTTTTTTTTAAATTAGAAAATATAAAGCAATACTAGTAATTAAACAACATAAAACAATAAAAATTAACTTAAAAAATTATATTTAACTTAAAAGATTAATTGGAAGAAATGGACAGGTAGGTGGAGGCTTCTGTGGAAATTATGAAAAGGACTTCTGGGCATCTGTTTTAGAGATTTAGAACATAAGTTCTTTATATAATTTCACTTAAAAATTGTGGCTTTTTTTTCCTTGTAACACTACATCACCCTCATAAACAAGGTTCAAATTTGTGTTTCAGCTTATAAATAGAATGAAGAAATAGGGAGGGAAAAAAAAATCCCAAGGTAATTGGACAAAAGTAGAAGAAAGAACTGAGGAAAGTAACGAATTAAAGAATTAGAACGAGGTTGCTTATTATAAATAGAATTAACTGTGCAGTTAGTAGTCGAGAACAGAGGAAAATAGGAATGGTAGAATGCATATACCTGAGTTTCCTGAAAGAGAAGAAATGTATTGTTAGGAAAGAGACTTTAGGTCCTCTATTTTCCAGATGGTGTTGTTTCCCAGGAAGAGCCAGGTTTTTTGTTATCCCACAGGTCACTGACATTCTTCCTTTTCAGAAGTATGCCCTCTGGGTGTTTATGAGGAGACAACGTTAAATTGGTTATATATAATTAATGAGATACACACAAAATGTATGTTCATAACTTTGGGAGAGTCAATATTTAGAACTAAAGAACTCTTGAACTTTTAGCTGTTGATTGAATTCATAGAATACACTTCTTGTTATAACTCTCTGATCTATGTGATAACTAACTGACTCATTATTACTTTTTCTTTTTCATAGATATAAGTATGCAGTTAAGCTCAGCCCAGTCTCACTGTACCCTTCTAGAGAAACAACTAGAATATACAAAGAGAATGGTTCTCAACGTAGAACGAGAGAAGAATATGATCCTAGAACAACAGGTGACCATATTTTCTATAGTAATATAATATAATATATATTTTTTGTTGTGTATTTTTTTTTAACAAAGTGAATCAGTTATACATATACATATGTTCCCATATCTCTTCCCTCTTGCATCTCCCTCCCTCGCATCCTCCCTATCCCACCCCTCCAGGAGGTCACAAAGCACCGAGCTGATCTCCCTGTGCTATGCGGCTGCTTCCCACTAGCTATTTTACGTTTGGTAGTGTATATATGTCCATGCCTCTCTCTCGCTTTGTCACAACTTACCCTTCCCCTCCCCATATCCTCAAGTCCATTCTCTAGTAGGTCTGTGTCTTTATTCCTGTCTTACCCCTAGGATCTTCACGCCTTTTTTTTTTTCTTAAATTCCATATATATGTGTTAGCAAACAATATTTCTCTTTCTCTTTCTGACTTACTTCACTCTATGACAGACTCTAAGTCTATCCACCTCATTACAAATAGCTCAATTTCGTTTCTTTTTATGGCTGAGTAATATTCCATTGTATATAT